>NW_010320225.1:15760-17680 GCF_000700745.2 Antrostomus carolinensis
CTCCCCAGGATGGTGTAGCAAGCCTGCACTGAAGTAGAACATAGATCTGGGCTGCTAGAACAAATACAGGCAGTTATACTCACGGTCAAGTCCATTCAGGTAGCGCATCCGTATTTCACAGTGTCCCCACACTGCGCTTACGACTGGATATAGCTTTTTCCCTTTGAGTCCCCGAAATGCAACGCCCATGTATTGCCCATCTACAATGAAGCTCAGTGTCCCATCATCCATGTCCAGAACCACCAGGAAGGAGTCCGGCACAATGAAAGTTTCATCTGGTTCTAAGAAGGCAGGATAGGTTTTACTTGGCTGGTTCTTGCCATCGTGGTACAGTCTGTTGCGCCCAAGGTCCCACCCCCAGGATTCATGGTTATTTCCTACAAGCGTTGTGTACCCTACTGAATGCAAAGGGGCATCTGCTGTTGCCACCCCTACCACAGCATGAGTGCCTCGCTGTCTCATCGCCCACGTGATCTGCCACACGTGCAGTCCTCGGGTATATCCCACTTTGCCTCTGATGGCATCTGTGCTCTGAGCCACCGGATGCCGGTGAAATATGAGCTTGTCGTCCTCTTTCACAAATACATTCAGCGAGCGATCATCATTGTTCCATGAATGCAATAACTGGACTTCATACGATACCGGAGGCATGTCCAGTAACAAGTCCAGACGTGTGGGTTTGCTGTAGTCAAGTCCTTGGAGTTCCTGTTTCAATGGTCTGTATACAGGATCCCTCATATCCACAGTCTTTATCCCACCTGTGACCTTCTGACCCATTGTGTATTCTGATTTTGCCTATTTATAGGCTCCCAGGGCAAGCTCATCGATTTACCCAGCCGCTCCTGCTGTCATTCAGCTCCACAGAAAAGGTTGCTAGGAGACCTTGTCAAGATGTGCACGGGTCAGCATTGCCTAATGGATGGAAAGGAAAACAAGAGACAAGTTAAACATTAGCACATACAGCCCTGTATGCAACATTGACAGAGCACAGTTTTAATCTGTTTATCCTGACAACTTGTCCTTCCTTTCCACCAGGAAAGAAAGGGTAATGCATGCTACTTAGGCACTGTGCCCTGCATAACACAGCACATAGATCAAACAGATAGGTACTAAGCTGCTAACATCCCCTTCAGAAAGACACTTCCATTTCTTCTTTGTCTAGGGAAGGAATGGATTCAGCCATCAGAGCTCATCTTTACAGTGGATGTACTGCTCCTTATTCCTGCCTTACTAAACCTCAAGAGAGCACATCTGTATTTAGGCTGCCTCCAGCTAACCTTGGTTTTACATTATGATCACCTATATGTTGTCCAGGCTGGAAAATTTGAGGAAAGAGTTTATTCAAATGCAGAAGACTCCAAACCCAGTACACAGTAATGCTTGAGACTTACATTTTTTCTTGATTGCCTTCGGTTGGTAGGAGGACTGAAAACAGTGTCTTGTACAAGCACAACTTTGCCTGGTCTCCCAGCCCTAGTTCATACCACAAGGTCAGGCTGAGTAAGACATCCCAGTGAAAACCCAGGCTGCCCACTGGTGTTCACTGCTCCAGCTCCTTCCAACCACTATGGAGAATTTCTTCTCCTGCCAAAGCCATCTCCATAGCTATCCACAATGGAGCCAAAACACACAAGGCATTTAATACTCAGAAAAAGAGTCCAAACAGCTTCAGTCAATTTCTCAAAGACAGACCTGAGTTTACAACTGCATTGTTGTTGGACCCTGTGGTAACATGCTGACTAGTAGTGAGGGATCAGTTTATAGGGATAACTGCCCTGCAAAGCTTTAGTCTGAGCTGTCCCTAGCAGAAACCTGGGACATTACTGAATAAACTTCTCCCTCTGCTGCTCTAGAGAGGTTGGAACTAGCCTTCAGAATGCAAAACAGAAGTATGGCTTTTGCTGTAGGGGAAGGAAGGGA
>NW_010320225.1:17695-42778 GCF_000700745.2 Antrostomus carolinensis
TATATTCATGTTCTAGCTCAAGAAAAGGGTCACAGTTAGACTGGCAAATAGAACAGGCACTACAAACAGACCTAGTACCTGCAACATTTCTCCAGGGTCCAAACCAGTTTATTCATTTAACACACTAGATGAGCACTTTGTGTTCTCCTAGCTGGTACTCCAGTGCTTCTTTCACAGTGTTCCCCAATCTGCCAGACATTAAATGAAGACAACTAAATCCCAGCCTTCCTTTTTTGGCTAACAGTTGTAAATGAAAGTTCTTGGGGAACCTCTAGGATGTAACATCCCCTAGAATGAAGGCTATATACACTGCAAAGACACACACAAGTATTGCCTGTTGTTATCCAGCCATAAATCATTTTCTTCCCTCAACACAAACAGTTCCAAAAGAGAAATAAAGCATTGAACACAGTCTCCCCAGAGCAGTGATCAAACAAGGTAGGAGCCAGGCAATAAAAGGAAAGCTTCTCCATCTGGAGAGTTACAAACCTTCCACAGATCAGCTGGCAAAGCAGCTAGCAACCATCTATACAGGTTTGAGGAGATAATTCTCTTCAACCCCACTACAGCTTTGCTAAATCCAAACAGCAGACAAACCCTGCTGGGTCCAGCCTCAGGGAACACCCATTCCAGCAGCTATTGGTACTACTGGCCCCAGTGAATTACTGAAGTCAAGAGAGCACATGAGCCTCTGGTAGGGTTTGTCTCAGATGAGCAGCTTTGGTTGGGGCAGCTTCTCTTCTCCAAGAGGAAAAAGTCCCCAGCTTCAGATGCAGAGTCCAAGGGGGAGGAGCAAGATTCTTCTCACAGTTTAGCAGTTTTCCTTCCAAATTTCAGAGAAACCTCTAAAAAGTTTAAGCCAGCTTGGCTAGAGATACTAGCTCACTTTGTGTACCTCTCCTCCAGCGCTGCTTCCACCAGAGTGTCTCTGCTCTCACTCAGCAACACAAACAACCCTCTGTAAGACAGCTGCCAAACTGGGGGCAGCTATTAGGAGAATCAGAAGTGGGAGGGGAGCAAACTAGCTTTCTAAGAAAAAAAGTGTTATTTTAACATTTCCTGAAGTGAGGCAATCATGCAGGGCTCCTGCCAGCTACAGTCACAACACTTACTCACAACCAAGGACCTCATCTGGCATAGAAAATAGAGCATGAATCAGATCTGGTTTAAAAATAAGGTTACTGGACATAAGCAGCAAGGCTTCAGCTAGAAGGTGACAGGGAAGGCTCATGTATGCTCTGGGTTAGGGATCAATTTGTCGGTTTCCCTCCAGGTTTTTACTACTAGTCCAGGGTACACCATTGGAACAGTGAGCTCACATCTTGTAGTTCTTAAGTAAAAAGAGACAAAACTACTTTTCCTTTCCTTCCCTCCTTTTTTCTAAGTATGGGGAGGAAAATGCCTGAGGCTCTTTAAAAGTCACATCCCAATGGACATTTCTAGGCAGCAGTATAGCTACTTCCAAACTCTTCAGGGACCTCAGAGGTATGGGACTGACAGATAGAAGATGGTTCATCAAGCAGTTGCCATTTAAATAAGGTCTGATCACATAATCAACTGGTAAGATAACTGAGACATCCTGCAAGTTAAGTAAGTATCACCTACAACATCAAAACATCCTGAATTATGTAATTATTAAGTAACAGCAAAACCAACTGAGGGATGGCACAGTCACCAAATGCCAGTGCATCACCCTTCCCCAATACATTATGCAGCTATTCAAGGGTTTAACAGCAGTTCCTCCCAATCATCCCACTGTCCCATCTTTAAGCCGTCATGCCTATATGTGCTCACGTTCAGTTTTATACCTCAAAGCTGACACCAACTCTTAAGAGACTTGTGGAGTCACTACCAGGTGTCTTTCCTGGAAAAGGCACATTGATGCTGACCAAAAGCAATAATTTTTAAAGAGGTTCAGTGTAAGTCATTTGCTCAGGCTGGGGTGAAGACCATCAGGCTGCTGAGACAAAACTGAATCATGTTGTGTTCTACAGAAAGTACCAGATGAACTATCTGGCATTCCCAAGGCCTATGGCATATGGACAAAGGCTGTCAACAAGGCACAGGCTAAAGCACACTTGGAAGTGTACAGGCAAATTCAGCTGTTGGAACTTTGGTGAGAATAAAGGAGTAACACATTGGCAGAAGAAAGGCAGAGATTTCCCGAGAGCTGTACAGCACGTGAGAACAGTGTAGGAAGCAAGAACCAAAACAAAGCAGATTGCCAGACTGCAGCAGCTTTGGTGCAGGCTGCTTTGAAGCACAGAATGCTCAAGAGAAGTAAAAGAACACAATTCTGTGCTCTTCTTTAGCAAAAGAATGCCTCGCTCATTATGACTTTTTGCCAACATAAGCTTCATCATATTTCTCTCAAGTCTGCTGCACCAGGAAGGGAATCACCACAGTGAAGGACAACGGGAACTTCTGAAGCACATGGGATAGAACACAGTCTCAGTGCTGGCTCCAAAGAGAAAGCAGCCTTTCCCAAACACAAGCACCACTCATCACTTGCATTAGTTACTCATTATTCTTTTCCCAGGCAGACTTTTAACACTAGATGAAGGACAATGGACAGAAAGAAAAAGGGAGAAAGACAGAAAAAAGATTGGAACAAAGGGGTTGATTAGAGTGAGAGCCAGTCAGAGAAATCCTGGCAGATGGTGCTCAGTAAGCACAACATGGCTCCTTACTGGGGCAAGGCAACGACTCCTGCTCAGAGCTGCTCCCCTGTTCCTGGCACTAGCCTGGTCTGGAACTGCAGTGGCACCTTGCCCTACAGTCAGGAAGCACAATTATACCCTCATTTTATAAAAGGAAAAGCCTCTTTGTGCACAAGACAATACAGGCACTTTCCCTCAGTAATAATGTATTACTGCCCTGGGCAGCTTGATATGAGACACAGCCAGCCATAAATGAAGAGATATGCTAGGGAATTACCGACTTTAAAACCTTTGAAGTGTTACAGGTTTAAGTACAAATGTAAGCACTGAAAGTGCTTTTTATCTATCGTATCAACTGCTCAGGCTTGCTGCAATTCTGCTCTGCTTTAAAAACATAAGCTCATTCCTATGATGCTCTAGTCTGCTCCCATGCTATTTTCAGGTTTTTTTCAGTTAACCTTTTAGGCTTAAAAGCTTTAGAGCAAAGTTATTAGTCTTAGAAAAAAATGTTCAATTCTGTTTTCAGTGAAAATTAGATCTGCCCTCAGTTTAGCTGTTCAGAGCAAGTAGAAAATTTGACATACTAGAAGATATGCCAGGCTTCAAAACAACGGCTTGCTGCAAGTAGATCAAGGCAGGAGACAAAGACATTTTAATGGAAGGGGTCAAAGCCTCTGCTGCCAAATGGGGAGAACACAGCTCTGCAAAGAAAAGAATGCACATGGCAGAGCAGCACTGGTGTCCAGCTTCTTCTGTTTAGGCATTGATATGAACCAGGCAAAATAGCCACCTACCACAGACCTCTCCAGTCATCTTGATATAGTTCACCAAAATGACTCCTCATAGGTCCTCCCTTGTTCTGCAGCTCAACACTTACAGGACACCTGTCTGGAACATCGATTACAAGAACACATGAAGGCTCTGAAATTCCTTGATTCCTGATTCAGTTTTACTTTAAGTCTATTTCTTCAAGTCAGTTTACTCTGGCTCTGTTTCCCCCCTGTAATATTTATTGAGTGGACTTCTACAGATAAGAGGCAAGACCTTTAAACACCTATCATACTCTGGGTGCTCTACAGACAATGAATCAGAGCCCTACCCTAAAGATTTCCAGCCTGGAAAACAGCTCAGGAGAAGGAAAGAAAATATGTATTCTGCACATGGTCATTTACTTGCTTACAGCTTTGGAAAGCTGAACTAAAGGATCCCAGACAGTACTAATAGGAGACTTAAAAAAACCCATTGTAGTTTTGCTCAGGTTTCCGTAATTTTACTAGAAAAGCATTAAGTAAACTTGGTCCATTTTCTCAGGCTGAATGTTCACCCCACAAGCCAACAGACAAAGGAGCTACACTCCTCCTAGTCTACTGACTAACCTGCTGTCAGCAGCTTACCTGGGGTCACCTTTCACATCCTTCAGATAAGTGCACAACTAGTATGTTAAACTCCCTACAAAGACCCTTCACAGTGCTAGCCCTTCTTTAACATGATCTCTAGAAGCTGCTTTAATCAGAGGTTTTCCTCTTCTTCCCTTGGTGGTGCTGAGAACAGATCCCTTGATCACTTAGACCTTCTGTAAAACCAGGCTACAAGCCAAGATGGTTTAGCAATGCTACAAAGCATCTGAATTGGGGTGGAGAGAGACGAACTCACACATCTCAGCACTAAAACTTTAGTCCCAAAGAGCCAGGACACTCAATTTTCCCTGGTGTTAATTCTTAGCATCAAAAATGTACCACTTACACTGTGTATTGCTGTCTAGTGCAGAAACCAGTCACAGGAAGGCTGACACCCCATCCAGCACTGATGCAATCACTTCACCAGCGTTCTGGCTTCAGCACCCTTCCCACTCCACTAAATATTGATCAAAGCTTGGGGGGAAAAAAGTAAGCTTACCTATGCTGTTGGAGTTCTCCAGTGCTGTGTTAGCAGAGACAAAGCAGCTACAGATGACAGGAACAACTGCACTAACAACCAGTTTAGAGCTAGTTTCAGAGTGTTGCAATTTTGCTTAGATGAGGGCTGGGCAAGCACTCTCATTACATAGCACTGGTTTTGGCAGCACTGTCAGCCTCACTGCTATCTTGCTTTATAAAGAGAAGGTTGCCACAGGGGCAACTTCCTCAGCCCCACCTACTGAAGAACAGAAGCAATTTGGCTCAGCAGGTTTAGCTGTTGGCAGAGCTGTGTGGCCTCCACAGAAAGTGAAACTGCAGTCACTGAGATCACAAGAGGTTGGGCAAGAAAGAATTAAGAAAGATGGCTCGTGTCCCGGCAAACAGCAAAAAAAGAAAATTCTCCAGCAGAGTAAGAGGCCCCTGACAAGTACCTGTGCTCAAAATGTGCCAGGGATGGGTAGAACAAGACCCTTAATATTTGCCAATGCTTGATTTATCTGGACTACAAAGTTAACAACCTGTCTTGCTAAGCAGCCAGCCTCATTCATCTACTAGGCAGACACCAAGAGCTCTGCTGTTCTGTACATGAAGCTGCTAGCATAAGCATGCCCACCCTGAGACACACCAGAACAGGCTTCTGTCCAAGGAAGCCAAGGGTATATCATCACACGACAAGGTTAAACAATTACTGCTGCTGGCTTCAGACCTCTGCATTACCAACAGCACAGATTCTCCTTATCCCCTTGTTTGATGCGTCCATTTCCTTTCCTCTCTTACTCATAGTCTGTGGCCTTTACAGAGTAAAAACTGTGTTCAAGTCAGGACAATGAAACTCTGGCTGGAAATAGTTCACTAATTAGTCATGTAACATACAGATGTTAAAAGGAGTTAAGCAATTTGCTCTGGTTTCCCAGCATGCTAGTTGTACAACAGAAATTTACTCTAAACGTATCCCTGACATTGCAGAACACTGCTAGACAGGCAGACAAGTGCCTGGACTGCAGAGTAAGCAGCATTATATGGCATAAGAAGGGTTGGTAAGTTGACCATAGGCCCTGAGAGAAGCCAAGGTAAAGTATGCACAGTGAGTAGGAGCTGCCTGAACAGGCCAGAAAGCCAGTAACTAAAGCTCTTCCCTTTGTCCCACATCTGCAGCTGCTGCACTGACCTTCCTTACACCTCTCCCCTTTACTCCTCTCTAACTTCCTGCTGGTCTAGAATATTTGGTTGCAGCCAACTGGTAAAGTGCTATTTTCCAGAAGCAACTTTAAACTCTGTGTTCTAGTAAGTATTTACAAGCAGCTGTTACAAACTTAGAAGCCTGACTTGATGAACTTGGGTTCCAGGTACAATTCAGCATCTGAATCATGCTCAGTGCCACAAAACAGACTGTGACATGCTCAGATGACAGGCAGCTCAGCTAGCAACCTAACTATTTGCCCATGTCTCTCAATACATACAAATGAATTGCAGACATCACTTGTTTTTAATGCAGAAGTTGGGAAAAGGCTATATTTGGGACATTCTGATAAAGATCAGATGTGTCAAGTTCAGCTTTGAGCCATAGATCTGAACTCCAGATAGATTATTTTGGAGGAAATAGCAAAGCAGCTGTGGTTTGGCAGTTAGGTGTGAGCTGAGATAGTACCTGTACAGTGTTATAGGAGCAGGAAGATCCACACAGTTCCCTTCTTCCTGTGAGAAAGTATAGGGAGATGTGACAGCAGGGGCACAACACAAGGCAGCTGCTGCAGACAGAGAGCTGGAGGAAAAACTAGTAAGTTGTTGCAGTTACCATGCCCTTACAGCCCTATTCCCACTCAAAGTGCTCTGCAGACAATCACCAGCACAGCCATTCTGGAGTGTAAACTGTTTACAGCTGATGCTCTGGTTTGAGCAGCTTATGGGAAGCTATAGCACTCCGGCTACAACATGTTCCACCAGCACAGCAAGTTCTCTGCATGCTTTAGCATGCAGGTACCTATTTAGAGAACACAGCAGCACCAGATCAAGTGTCTTCCAGACCAGCCAAGACATACTTCCTACACACGAGGTTCCCATCTCGCTGGTCACATTTGGCAAAGTCTTTTTTAGCTCCTGTTACTATTTCCAGGCTAGATCCATCAGACAAGTGATGCTTTTCCTCATTGCTTGTGTCAAGAACCAATTTTCTGGGGATGGAGTTTGCTTATACTGTAATTAAGACTGTTGGATACAACTATGGAAGGCTGCTCCCAGTTTGCTTCTGTGCAGCCTCTGCCTTAAGAAAAAGGCATTAGTGTTTCAAGAGAGCTTATTCCAAGTGAAAAAACCCCAAAAAACTAGGCTAGCATATGTACACCAACTGCAGAAGTCACCTGCAAAAGGTACAGCCTTTTCACAGTCCTGATTTCTTTACGAGCACTCAAGGGACAGCTCTGTGATCTGCTTGCACATTAAGTACTATGGGAAGTAAGTCACATAGGTATCAGGAAGAAAGGTCACATGCAGCCTTTTCCATGTCATCCAGAGGTTCACCTTTCTTACACCTTTGTACTTGTCCAACCACCTTCAACTGATTTTTCCTTGTGTTACTGAGACTTTGCATGTAAACAAGCACTGCTTCCAGAGGAAGCCTCACATCCCTGTAAGGTTGAAATCTATGCTGGGCACATTGCAAACATAAAAACCCTCCAGTTTTATAAACAAGCTGCACTTGAAAGACTAGTTTGCAGGACTGAACTACCAAGTACACTGTTTAACAGTTCTTGTCTTGCAACTGCCCTGTCCTTTAGCAGCCAACTCTGTGCTGCTTTTCTGCTGTCACACATCCTTAAAGAACAGCCCCATGTTTAAAAATTCTTCTGTAACCAAGGATTATACTGAGGCTTCTGTTCAGATACCATATAGCATTGCCCTTAGATAAAAACTCTTTCAGAGATTGGGGCTGTCATTTTATCTGTACTGGGAGCTTAGCAATCACAAGACAGCCAAGTGCTAATGCAGCCAGCATGGAAGTGTCACAAATGAGCATATCTTCAGGACCTGTAGATTAGAGGGCTACTCAGGAAGAAGTCCCAGCATGTTCAGGGCTCTTAGTCCATCCTCATAAAAAGTCAAGAGAAGCACAAGCATTTAGAAAGTCTGCCTTTGAACCATGCCTTAAAACTTAAATTACAAACTTACCAACAAAGGATGGTTCAAGTAGCGTCAGGAAAATGAACAGGAACAAAGGACTGAAGAGGTACCTGCCCTGACAAAGTTCAACAACACCACTGGCCTGCTTTAGCTTCCCATTCAAAAGTATTTCAAACACAGGGACTAGGTTGGTCAGCTACTCAGCAGCTTTTATTTAACACTGACCTGGAAGTGGGGAGAAGCAGGACAGTCTACCCTTTCACTGTAGTTATTGGCTGGAACAGAGGATGATCATCAGGTCAGGCCTCGTTCCAGTGCAATGAGAACCACAGTCCAGTAGTTTATTAGTTACTGTTTTCTCTTTCTCCAGCCCTTCCATCCCACTCCCTCCCCCTGCTGTACCAACACAAGCATTAGCACAACCACACTGAAGACTGAATTGGGAAACCAATCCAGCATGATACTGCTCCCCAAGCTGTTTCACTGCTCTGTGCTACAGCTATTTGCCCAAGCTCACAAGAGGAACAGAAGCAAGCAGCAATTATTTTGACAGCCACTACCCTCCAGAAGCCATTAATAAGTGAAGCAGTAAACTGTTCAGCATCAGTGCTTGAAAAATAAAATCAGCACCTGGCCACATTGCCATGCCTGCCTCATGTTTCTCCCTCCTTCCCTCCAGCACTGGAGCCATAAGATCCCAAGACAGGCTGCATTTAGAAAGGCATTTCCTCCACAATTAAGCCACCATGCATTTTAAATAGTAGATGTTTATATTCAGAGCTATTTGCATTAAAGAAGCCCACATAATCCACAGTAAACTGCACCTTGTTACACAAGAACTCGCTGCTTTTACTTATTTCCCCACTTCTTAATTTGCAGCCTACACAGCCCACTGTCCATCCCTCATGTCCATTTAAGTATCTTGATTCATTAGTTTTGTCTGATAACCAGTACACAGGGAAGGGAGCAGTGGGTGGAAAGAATGAAGCTTGATATTTCTGCCTCTGTCCATTTTCCATTCCTGTATCAAAAGCACTTTTTTTTTTTGCTATGACTGCAAGACTGGCCAACAAAATGAGCCATCAGGACAAAGGTTTTGGTAACAAAGCGCTGCTCTCCCTTTGAAAGGGTTAGCAATGAATCACTGCAGTTTAATGCTAGCAGCAGCTGCATTACAAGAAATCCATGTTAAAGTTCTCAGAAGTCACCTACCAAAACTCCCCTTCTGTCTCCTTCCTAGGTGACAGCAGAGCAGAGCAAAGACACTTGTACAGCTGCATCTTGTGCTGTCCTCTCCCAGTTCATGGGAGGTCAGCCTCCTGTTTTAGCTATCCTTTGCCTAGAAAGAAGCTTTTAGAAAGCCTGGCTATTATGCTGTGTGTTTGAAGCAACATGGTTGGGTTTGTCATAGGCTTAAGAGCAAAAATTATGATATCCCAATTGCTGGAAGTCCTAGTTTGGAAGTGCTAGTTTTTCCCAGGATAGCTGCTGTGTTGCTTTCAATGGGCAGAAGGCAATGCCTCTATAAACAGAGCTGAAGTCACCTAGTACACACTGAGTACTAATACCTGTGTGAGAAGAGGAACTGAGCCCTTACTGTATTAGAGTCACACAGATTTCAGTATTATAGGCCTGAAAAGCAGCATTTTCTCCAATAGATAGCTTGAAAAATGTAAGGTACACAGCAGATTGTGTACACAGGGATTTAAATCCCTGCTCCACAAAGCAATACAGTATACTGTCAGGATACATGTAAACTCAAGCAGGATTCCTTCTCTCAGCAAAACCATTTGCAGTTTGAGCTATTTAAATATTAAGGTTGCCCAGCTACTGCCTCCTCCTTCCTCTTTTCATTTAAAGATGTCACAAGCACTGCTAACAGTAAAGCAAAAATCCCCACAACAGAACAGCTGCCAAGCACCAGATTACTCAGCCTGCTGCCCTCAAATAGGTTTATTGTGTCTGAAGCTTCAGTACATGTATCTACATCAAATACATTTATGCCAGAGGGGAAGTTGTGCAAGTGTCTGGTACTGCTCATCAGCACTGTGGAAAAAGCATAGTTGAAATCTGTAAACAAATAATTCTTGGTCCATTGCAAGAGTGTATCCCTGCTCCCTCTAAGCAGAGAGTTAGATTCTTACAGCACCACGAACAGAATACTGCTCTCTGCAAAAGAGGGCAGAGCAGCACCTTCAGTCACAGCAAAATCAGGGCCTTATGGCACAGAACTGAAGTTATGTCCCATTCTTAGACAAGCTGGGAAACAAACAACCAAAAAACCTCACATTCTAGCCTGACTAGGCAGGAGATAAATCTTGTTGTCTATCAACTAATAAAACAGCCTATCCACCCTCCAGAATTTAACTTTTTCGATAGTATCACAGCAAGATGCCTATAAAAGCCAATTTCATAGAATCATAGATTAATTCAGGCTGGAAAGTACCTCAGGAGTTCTGTAGTCCAATCTCCTCCTCAAAGCAGGGTCAGACTAGGTTACTCAGAGCTTTATCCTTTTTACTCTTGTAAGCTTTCAGAAATAGAGACTGTACAACCTCTGGGTAACCTGTTCCAATTCTTGACAAGCCTCATTGTGACAAAACTTCTCCTTATACTTAGGGTTATGCATTTTCTTCTCTGTTCAAGTCATTCTGGTTTCTTAAACAGCCAGTTTCAGGTTGAATTTTGTGTTAATCCTAAAGTCAAGTAAATCCTGAACAAGTGAATGTAGTTCAGCCTCTTGCACTAGCTGTTGGTGCCTTCTCACTGGACAGGGAATTACTCTAAGCAATATATTTAGTTCACAGGTCTTTTCGTCTTACCTTGCCACCTCGAAAAAACCTCAGCATTCCTCTACAATGTTTACCCAGATCTCTTCATCCTGGGCTTGTTAAGTGTTGAAGAACAAGACTGCAGTTACATCCTCATGTGTAAGGACCCAGTAGATCTTTTGTAGCTTAAACTATAGATTCAGGTCTTTCCTGACTTGAAGTCTGTGGAGACTGAGGGTGTCACCACTGAAGACAAAAACCTCACAAGAGGAGACAGTTGAGTCACTGAGGAAGTGATTTTTTCATACTGTTTAGGAAGCCATTCTGTTCACTTAGCAAAAGGATGTTTTCAGAAGACAACACCCCTGCACAAGCACCAAAAGCAGGAGCTTCATCACACAATCATGACAGGTTCTTTAAATCAAGTTTAGGCTTCTTAACCTGAAAACCTGTCAGACCCTTCAATGCCTCCAGCACCTACCTGTACACAAAATCACCTTCTGTGGCCTCCCTCAGTAAGTCTCGTAGTTTCAGTAGGAGCAGGCAGACACAAAACAGACATTGTCACTTAAAAAAAGCCTTCTGCAATTCATCTCCAAAAGCACCTGGCTTCTACCATTTTCTAGGAAGTATTTCCCCTAACCTCTACTCCTAAACAAGATCTTGGACCCATAACCTGCATATCAGATAGTTCTTGTAACATGCTAAATGATGACAACAATGTCTCTTCCTCCATGTGCTGACCACTAGCCAAGCCAGCCATGGCCTAACTTTAAGAGTTCTTCATTCCCAAAGTTACCAGCGACATGAACAATGCTGTGGCTCAGCCTTATCCACCAGCTGCTCTCCCTATGAGGACAGGAATGCTTCAGCATCCCCCTTGGAAACAATCCTCCCAATGCACACAGCTCAGCCATATGCCCCTTTAGGAAGTATTGCACCTTTCTGGAATGGGGCTCATCTTTTTAAGTGGAAAAGATGAAAGCCAGAAGCTTGGTGTTGATACAAACCTCATGTTCAGTAGAAGTCTTTGAAGACAGGAAGGCTAGGGAGGGCAGGGTGGACTGGGAAAACCAACACTGTCTGGCTAGAGGATACAGATTGCTTCACTACCACAATAAAGTGTCTGAAGACTTGTGTTCTCCTCAGGTCCTTCCCTCCACTGTGCACCACCTTGAGCTGTGTGGTTGGCACTCTTGTGATAGCATTAGCCAAGCACTGCAGCTTATAATCAGTTGGAAGGAAAAAACCAATCTGCAGGAGCATCAACATCAATGTCTGCCACCCTCTTCCCCATGCACAGCTGCACCTTGAGAAGCTCAGCTTCATCTGTATCTCCCACCCAAAAAGAACAGTCACTGATGTTCTCAGGCAAGGAGGATGGTCTGCATGTTAACTTAGAGCAAGCAGAGTTCAGGAGCTTCCAACCCTCAGATTTCTTTCAAAGGAACACAATTACCTTCAAGATAAAAACAACAGTTTTATTATCAAAGTTAACTAGGTACTTTGCTTTGAAATACAATTTCTTCCCCTGCATCAAAGGGCTGTTAATTTTAGTCTTGTAGCAAAAAAGCAGAAGAAATGAAAGCACCATCTGCTTGGAAGAGATGAATGCAAGATAAAAGTTGTCTGTGACAGAAAGCTGGCAGTAGCCTTATGTTTTCTATTCAAGTTTGATCTGGGAACAACAACAACCCTTAAAACATAACAAAAGCTGTGGAAAAACCCTTTCCAAATCCAACAACATAGCCAGAAGATGCAGTGTCTTCTCCAATTGCTGCAACAGCCAGTTAAGGTGAAGAGTCCAGACAAATCCGAACTTGTTATCCCAGTGTAATCAAGCACCTTGGCTTGCTTAAGTCCCCTTCAGCTTCCAATTCCCTCTTCCCCTCCAAGGCTCCAGAGGGAAAGCAGTTCCCTAGAGATCTCCTTCAGCAAAAAGGAAGCAGAGGCACACCATGGCAGAACATCTACAGAAAGTTTGGGCAGAAATGGCTTACAATCCAGCCAGGAGAGAAAGGAAAAAAGCACGGGCACTTCTTGTCTGCCTAGTACCGTCTGTTCTTTGCAGAGAGTCAAGTCAGGATCAGGAGTTTGTCATATAACACAAATTTAAGATGTGCTCCAGTTCTGTAACAGGAACAGAGGGACTGAAGTTTGTCACAGTAGTGTATCAAGGACAGGTCAGCTGTGTTCTAAGTGGATTCACTAGCACTCCACACATTAGGGCAAGAGATGGTAGCTGCTGCCACACCAAAAACACTAGGAAGAGCAGTCATGCTGTGGTGTCCAGTGGACTTCCACTGGAAACAATCCAAACAGAAACTCCATGTTCTGCAGTGCCTTTCACATCAGCTAACCAAGGAGAAGAATGTATAAGCACCTTGCTCTTGTCCATCCCCTGCCCCAGTACCTTTGAGACAAGTCCTTCTAAATTTCTTTACTATGCAGACCCATTAGCTTTACTGAGGGTCACCTTGATCTGCCATCCTGAGGTTTTAGGTGGGGAAGGACTGCTTTCTGCCTTTTCCCCATGCTTTTTAATAGCATCAAGCTTCATCTGCTAGAGCCTGGGGCAAGCCTCCAGAGAGGACCAGATAGCTAGCACAACAGTACAAGGTACAAGCAGCTCACGCTAAAACTAGCTATGAAACATGGATCCAATACAAGATTTGCAGAATCTAAATGCTATATTGATTACCAGGCACACATTTATTGTTTTACTTCAGCTCAGGATTTCTGCAGTGACAGCATGGATCCCCATCCTTCCACTAATTAGCAGTTAATATGGAAAGCTGCTTCTATCCAATCTTTAAACTGGTTGAAACTGTCAAGCAAAGAGAAGCCAACACAGTGCACTCTGCCTGACCCAACCCATTGCCAGTCTCTAGAAAGATGTGTTCACCTCTCACAACTTCTGGCAGCTGCCTCAGAAATGTAACTCAAACATTAGTTATGAGTAAAAACCAAAAGAAAGAGTCAGATAAACATGCAACAGACTAGTGCAGAGACATTTGTCAACATTCAGCAAACCACTCCATCAGGAGGCTTAGTGAGGTAAGCCCTCCACATCCAGGAATACACACAAGCAACAAACCATCTCACAGCAGCTCTCAATAAAGTGCTGAACTAAGAGGATATTCCTGGCAGACAGATTACACAAGAGAACTCACACCGCCAGCTTTACTGGAACATACACAGCAACTCCCCAAAGCAGAGCATTCTGGGATGATGCCTCACTACATTTCTGACTTGTCATTAGCCAAAAAAGTTTAATGACATGGTTGGACTCTGTGTTTAAATATAATTGACCCTGGACATACCATAATTAGGAAGAGAGACACTGTACATCTCAGTGAAGCCTACAGCTGGGCACAGTCTCAGCATGATGCAATGTTTTGCTTTCACCATTACCTGAAAGGGTCCTTGGAAATTGCTATGGTTGTTTGAGACACACAGGGTGACCAAAAGCTTCAGCTGGGTTCTTATATCATCCACCAAAAGGCTTCACATAACACTGCACACTTTTAGAAAGCCTTTCTAGGCAGACTGCTTTAAGTTTTATCCCTAGACAAGTGCAACTACACAAATCAGATTTGAAAGTGCAGAGCACACCAAAATGAAAAGGGTTAAAGCACATTATACAAACTGTGGCTGCAGGAGTACCCATGGTGCCTTCAGAGGACATCTGCACTGTAAGGTGGCCAGATATCCAAGAGCAACTTTTTCCTGGAAATAACAGTCATGGTAATACAGAACAAATGTTTTTACCAAAAAGCACGACCAAGACATGCACCTACAGCACCGTTCACAGCTGCTTCATTACTAGTTTGCGTCCAGAGCAGCTGGTTCAAGTGGCAAGGAGTGGAATTTGTCCCTTAGTCTTACAGGGACACACTCAGAAATACATTCCTAAGCAACAGTTTCACTAGCTTAGACTTCATAGATCAAGTGATATTTTAAGTGGCTTCCTCATCACCTCCTGTGTGCCAACACCTCAATCATGTAGCTTGAGCAATGATGCAAATCTGTATGATTAGGTCCAACACTGCTAATTTACATAGTGGTAGGACTTCTCCATTGGAAGAAAGTGAGCATGAAGTAACAGTTCGCATCAGTTGCTTCAGCACATGCAGCTAGAACAACTGCTGAGGAGACAGTCATTCTCTGAACCACACAGAGGGGATATACTGCTGAAAAGACAGGATATACTGGCTGAAGAGACAGATTTGTACAGGCTTTTTGATGGTAAACAGCTTTAAGTGTCAGCTTTTCTGATAGCATCTGAAAGCACAGACATTTTTTCTCTGGGCCACTTTAGCATAACCATCCAGACTCCTCACAAGATTAAGTCTTGTATGGAGCACTCCATCTTTATACCCAGCCACAAGGGTATTTCTCCCAGATCACCCACTTCCAAAAAGCCTCCCAGCTCCACATCATCAACAGTCACATCAATAGGCATGACACTGGAACATGGAAAGACTACAATCAGAAATATCAATGACAACTTTAACATCAGTTTGAGGAAGGACAGTGGAAATAAAGTTTGCATAAAGGAAATTGAATTTTCTCCTTTAGGTATCAAGCATCTACCCTGTTTTAAAGGCAGAGCATCATACCAGAGACCTCAGTTTAAGTTTGTGTAGGGACACTTTTAGCTTTCTAGGCAGTTTAGTCTGACAGCAGTTCCATATTTTAATTTTTGGAAAGAACAGTGAAAAAGAATTTAAACATTCTTTGCCTGAAAAGATTCTGCCCACCAATAAGCTTAATTCCAGATATCAAACTCACACACCTACATCTCTGCTCTTTTAATCGAGGTTTAAACAGTAAATTTTCAAAGCTATTTTCCCTTTCAAAAGTGAAGTAACTGAACACAGTTTGTAGGTCTACACAAGACTTTGCTCTGCTCCCCATAACTATGAACCAGATTGGTCTTTCACACACAGAGTACACAGCCACATGATAATGAAATTTAGTGCAGAAGTCCAGTAAGTCTTGCAAAGCTGACTGATGCAAAGGTTTTGATTAGCTACCTGCTAAGACTGTCTACTGCAAAGACAGTAGCTACTAGCACATGATGTTCCTAAGGAAGGTTCCATAAGACCCCAAGCAGCTTTGAAAAGATCTTTCCTTTAAATTAGGAAGCAGCAATCTCCTGCAGGGAAGAAAAGAAATGGCCACTGGTCAGTGTCTGAGAGCTATTACAGGGTGAGAGTGGATGTCAAGATGTTTTTTATCCCTTCTGTTTCCAGCTTCCAAGTGTCCTGACACCACCACAGAAGCCCAAGTAAGCAGAGCTTGAAGAACATGCATGTTCATCATCTCTTTCTTCCCTCCCTAGGGCTTCTCAGTAGACTAAACTGTGGGTTTCCTCTCTAAACCAGCAAAATTCCAGTACCTGTGATTAAGACAACAGCTTTCTGCTGTGACTATTCCAGGCATTGGCATCCAAGTCCTTTCCATCAAGGTTATCCATTCAAAAACCTCGCCAATGTAAGAGACAAGAAACAGCACAATAGTGAGTGATAGGACAGGTTCCTTAGATATAAACAAGCCTGAGTTGTCTTACAGAGGCATTAAACAGCTGCCAGTACTTTTACAGTTCAAAGGCAAGACAAAAGCTGTACAGTCAACCTATCCTCCCAACATACCACAGTCATCATAGGTCCTCATAAGTCAACATGCCTTCTAAATAAGTGTTTAATATAAACATTTGTACAGTCACTTAATTCCTGGTGAACCAAGCTATTTGATGTGGGCCACAGAAAGCTCCCATGACATCAATGGAAAGTTTCCAATTAGGAAACTAAGTTTGAAACAGATTAATAGAACTTAAGAAACAGAGGGAGAGGAAGAAACCTTGTAGAAACAGTCAAAAGATCTGGTTTTAAGAAAGATGCACTCAATATACTTAGGAACAAGCAGAAAAGATAAGCTGCCTTGCTTTTTCAGAGTTTAGTTAGGAAGAATTGTAGAGATACAAGCACAGTTATGTTAGCTGCTCCCTTCAGTATCTGAGCTTCTGTCTTTTCTAAGGCTGGTCAGTCTCAGCCAAAGTATGTTCAGCTGTTTTTCAGCTGCTGGCGAAGTCCTTACTCCTCATTTTGAGGAGGCTGGATGGCTTTGCCAAGATTTGCTGTGGACAGGCATCAATTTGAAAGTAATGAGAAGACCACTGCCACCCACCATTCAGTGCACCACAACCTCCCAAACATGGAATATATGGAAACTGTCTAGAATATCTAATGCCTGGAATATCAAACAAAGCCACTACACCCAACAGTATTTTCCTCCCTTAAAACCTCACACTAAAAAAAAAAACAAAACAAAACCAACCCAACTTACCTTGCAGGTTTTTTTCCTACAGTCAATTCACTATAGTACTACTTCTAATACTCAATAAAAGTATAAGCTGAAGTCACCTTACACACTCATCCCCTACAGATAATCCCAATGCTTTGGTAATACCATACTAGAACTTGAAAGAGCTGGCTACAGGGATATTCACCCTGGATAAATGCATCTAGGCATGTATTAATTGGACTGCCCAGCTTTTCTATCAGACGTGCAAGGGTTCAGCAATATCAGACAAAAAGGGTTCAGCAACCTGCAAGGCCACCTCTTTCACTGCTGCCAGCCTGCCACCTGCTGGGCCACCAGCTTTGTCCACGCAGGCCCAAGGAAGGGCTTCCAGTGGGTACCTATTCAGCACCACAACAACCATGGGTCTGACACCATATTTCCATGACAAGCTTGTTTTGTGGGTGTCTTAAGCCAAAACAAGATTTAAGAGTAGACTGAATGCTGCATTTGCACAAAAGCCATCTCAACAGGAAAATCACAGTTGAGCTTTCTACTGGACTGTTTTGCACCTTGAAATGGAGATTCCCATTCTTTCAAGAACAGTCTAGACTGAGGAGTGGCTGGCATTTTTTTGGGAGGCTGGAAGACAGCCTAATCCAAATAACATAGAAGCACATGCCTCCAAACAAATACTAGTTATAATACCCTATCCTTCCTCTTCACCTTAATGACTGTAAGCTTGAAACCCATTCTCCTGTCTCAAATACACAGGGGGACTTGTCATCAGTCTTAATATGGTCTACAGCACACTGCTCCCCAGTGCCCACTAAGGTCTTACCTGCATCAAGAAATCTCTTCCCACTTAAAGCTCCAAGAGCCATTCCATTCTCATTTCTTACCAGAAACAGCAAAACCACTAACAGCCATCCTTCTCCATTCTCACAGAAAAGTGTTGCTAGACTTAGTCCAGCTGAGGATAAGCCATGAATCTTCTCTTGCTCGTTCCTAGATGCAGACCAAAAGCCATGCCACCCATCTAGCCTAAAGCCCAAGCCTGCTTCTGCCTACTAAGCTTAGTCATGGAACACTGCAAATGTCCCATCAGCAATGTGCAGTCTATGGAAATTCTATTTACCCCCCACTGTTAATGTGCTGCCACACTGTTGTGCCTACAGCAGCAAGCTGAGCTGTTCTACCTAGAGGGATATGGCTGGGAAGGGAACACCAGCATACACTTAGAACCACATCCCTACATCAAGGGACAAACACTGAATGCACCTCATAAGTCACAGACAAATCCCTTTTTGGAAAAAACATGTACAGCAGAAAGTCCTTATAGAAAAATACCACCAGGTATGTATGCAAGAACACCTAGCAGCAAAGATTCTCCTCTTCTGAAATGAATAAGCTCAGCAAAGCAGCAGATTCACCGGGGTTCCTTGTAGGCAAACATCTGGACATATCTGCCATCCTGGAGTGACACAGCATACTTGGCCAGTTTCCCCAGTAAAGCACTGCACTGCTCTGGCTGTGGAGCAAGCAGGAGGGTAGTTGCACAATCACAGCCTGCCTGCAGATGTGGGTTATTGCTCTTTCCAGGCTCTCTAGTCAGGTGTCCCCTCCCACTTAAAGTGTTGACACACAAAGCTGTGCCTCTTGCAAA
Organism: Antrostomus carolinensis; assembly: GCF_000700745.2. Taxonomy (NCBI): domain Eukaryota; kingdom Metazoa; phylum Chordata; class Aves; order Caprimulgiformes; family Caprimulgidae; genus Antrostomus; species Antrostomus carolinensis. The sequence continues at coordinate 36,114 of NW_010320225.1, forward strand.
TCCAGTTCAGTGTCCACACACCAGGCTTTATCCGATTACTCAGATAAAGCCTCTGGTTTTAATGTTACTCATGCCAACAGTGCAGATTTGGGCCTGTGTGGGCATATATGATCTGCCCATTCAATAATCTCATTGGAAGGCAACATCTTACAGCCACTTGGCCTGCATGATACCCAGAGGATCAGAAGCACATGAGGAACACCAGTACCTCAATAAAACAGGAAAGATTCAGCTGGGGAACATGTAGACTGAACCTTCCAGGAAAGCTCTCAGTTCCTGCAAAAGCTGCTTCTTGCAAACACCGAGTTAAATTAAACTATTTAGCAGCTTCTTGATCCTTGAGTAGATTGTATCAAAGTCAATTAACTAAGGCAGATACTGAGAACAAACTAGAGTATCCAAATTCCAGGATGAACCTCAGACACTGAAATGGACCCATAAGATACATACTTTGCCCTTTCTTCTTCACCCCATCCCAAATTACAGCAAGTTAAACCCACAACTTGGAAAACCAGTAGCATATTACTATGTCTGCCTTTACTCCCTGGATTTTCACCATTACCCAAGCTCACAGCCACTTCACAGCAGATTAGCTGACCCTTTTTAACTTCTACACAGCAGCTGTACATTGGCAAGACAGCATGCCACATACCTAACCTTACAGCAATATCCTGCTGCAATGAGTGCCATGTGTGCAGCCCCTCTGCCCTTTTCCTCTTAGGCTGCAAACTAAGCTATGCTAGCAAGATCTAAGAGATGCACGTGCCCGAATCAATACTAGAGTGAAGTTCTGAGGCTGAAACTGCTTATAACTGCCTGTCTGATCCTTGTTACAAGAGGGACACACAGCATTCCAAAAAAGCTGTGAGATAACAGGGAGGAAAGCATGAAAAAAATTAAACATGTTCATTAGATTGATTCACTCCCACCCCCAGCTCTGTGTTGTCCATCTGGGAGCTCACAACATGCCCTATGGAAAAGCCCAGAACATCAATAGTGAAACTGTGTGGGACATGAGGCAAGGAAGCCAAGTGTTCAAGCCAGTAGTGCAGAACCATGACAGCAAGCTGCAGGGCAACAACCCAGCACAGCCTGCAGCAGCTCACGTCTATCATGTAACCCCAGAACAGAACATCCAAGCAGCTACATTTCCTGCACATAGGAGTCAAGCCAGGTACTTTCTGGATTCACACAGGCCCCAGACCTCTTCTCAGCAGAAGTGACAACAGCTTTCTTCTGCAGCTGTTCAACACAGGAACTAGGATGTAAATCCTAATTCTCCCAGTTCAGTTTACCCCTTACCAGCTGGACCACAGAGTTTTAGGCTCTTGCTTATATGGGCACCACTTGAAACATCAAGTCCCAGATGTACTAGTGGCCTGGGATTAATAAGGAACAAAGTAATCCCTCCCTCATTGTAATAACATCACCAGTTTAGCCTTTAAATAGAATGAAGAGAATGTCTATCAAAGAGGCCCCATGTAGAACCACTGACAACACAGCACCAACCCCATCCATTCCACATACCCAGTGTCTCAATTCCTCCATACTACAGACCAAAGACCACTGTTTGGAAGCATTTCAAGGGTCATTATTCTCTTCTTACTGAGAAGCAATGCTTCTTTCCCTGCAGCACAGATCATTAGGCTACACCACAACAGACCCAGGGATCCTGAAGCATCATCTGACAATGAATTAGGGTATCTAGGTAAGAACTGCACTTTGGCAAACTCTGGGACTTCCTTCGAGCCTCCCAACACTGTAGTTGGAATTCAGGCATTTTTCACAACTCTACATTAGAGTTTAACTTCCAAAAGGCGATTCAAAGCAGGAGTTATCCACAGCAAAGTTCTCAAAAGTTTCAACTAAGAATTTCTAAACATCTGAGACCAATGTAGAGAACAGCTTGGCCTTATCCCTTGCTTGCTTTTCTTGGCTGTTTACCATCTGTGGCTCACGTTCTTTAGAACCAAGTTGTTTCTGCAGTTTTTGTGCAACCGAGTGCCTTTGTACATTTATGGTGTCAAAGCCCCATCTGGGATCTCCTCAGGACAGATTCCTGACTTGATAACATACCAGCTATCCAAAGAAAGCAGTTTGAAACTAACATCTACACAGCTGCTCCAACTTACAAGCTTCATCAAATTCCCATCCCAGGCTATAGGAAAAAGCCCATGTTTGGTAACTCCATTCAGACGTTACCACCTTCTGCCCCAAAGCTCTCCAGTCAAAAGTTGTTGCTCTCACTTTGAAATCAGGCAGGTGGTAGTGGGAGTTTGGTTTTTTGGTTGTGGTTTTTCTTTTGTTTCTTTTAAGTAAAAAGCTTTCTTTTCCCAGGGAAAGTTTTGCAGGTTTAAAGCCTTACTATTATACGGTAGCATCACTGCTTCAGTTTGAAGTCTGCCTTCCCATGTTCTAGCAGAGGAAAAACTAGCAGAGCCATAAGACAAGAAAATGTTAGTGGACAAGACTCTCTAGGATTAAGGAAAAAAGATGAGGGCGGGTGGCTGTTTCTCTATTAAGATCAGAAAAAGATGCCAATCAAAAAATCTTTGAACCTTAAGTTCAATGCTTCTTAAGCACAACACAAAAGCAGAAGGGAGGATGAAACACTAGAAAGTCAATGGCATGCTAAGCCCCCCACTCCTAGCTGTGGCACTTCCTCACTGTGGACAGAAAAGACATTCCCACCTTTTCCACCCCACTGCCAGAAATCCCCACATCACAAGTCTTTTCTATTTCAACTGCTTTCATGAGCCACAGGGTAGAGCTCATTAAATAAAACCTGGTATTAGGATCCATCTCTGCCAAAGGTGTTCATACAAGAAAAGAGAGAGCTTTATTTTCTCCCTTTCTAAAAACCCCAAAGCAAAATGCCGAGTGATTGAAGCAAGGCCACACATCAAGTCAGATGTATAGAAGAGATTAGCCCACAGCTGTCCCTGGCTTGCAGCCCTACACTCATCCCTCTAAGCCACACTCCCTGGGGCACACACAGTGCTGTCAGATTCCCACAAGCACCAGCTGGCCTGGAAAGCTCTGGTCCTTAAGCCAAATCCCAAGCATGACAACATGACAAAAAGCTGTCCCCAGCAGTCATGAGACAGCACCAAGCACCCATCTCACCAGCCAGCACGTGCATCTGCTCATCCCAGTGCTCCAGGCCCAGAACATGCTAAGAAATTGTTCTTCCTTCTGTAGTCTTTCCAAAGAGCTGGGCTCCCCAGAGACAGCCTGCAGCACCCAGGCATTCCATTGGGCTAGGACAGTTTAAGTCTTGCTCAATTTCAGCTCAACAGTAGGACATTACAACAGAACCCTTCCTCACTGCCTTTGCATGCTGGAGGTGGACCTCAATAGAGCATTCAGCTCACACTAAATCTATTTTACTAGGGAAAGTCAGCTGTATGTCCTTCCCTCAACACTACAGAGTTGAGGCAGCTTGTGCCACCCCACCGCTACAGAAGAAGGCAGCTCCTCTACCCAATTCATACCCAGAATTAATATGTAAATCACACTTGCTGTATAAAAACACTCCTTACTCACACACTGTTTCTGGATGGGCATCTCTGGAGCCTGTCCAGGATCAAAACCATACTAGCCCAGTCTACTTCCAGAGCTCACAGACAGGTTAATTTCAAGATCACACTGTGTCACTGTTTCAGGCAGATGGTGACAGACTGTCTAGTGACCAGCTAAGAAGTCACTATTAGAACAGGTGCTGGCTTCTAAATCCCCCATAACAGGATGTATTTGCAACAGACATTTTGGTTGACATGAAGAAACCTACATATTTCAAGAAGGAAAAGCGTCTAAGAACAACTCCTTCCCCACTTCTTTTAAAAAAGGTGACACTGTTTTAGAGTCTCCTGGGAAACACAATTAACAGTGGCACTTCTTCCCCACTGTGTGCTTGGAAACTAGGACTTTTAAGCTGGGTTTTCTCCCACTCACACTCAGTGGAGTGTGTTTGGCCATCTCCAGTAGCACATATCCCATCTTTGCTAAGGGCAACTGCACTCATCTCCCTGACTCACTGGAACAGGTTGCCCAAGGAAGTTGTTGATGCCCCCTCCCTGGAAGTGTTTAAGACCAGGGTGGATGAGGCTTTGAGCAACCTGATCTAGTGGAGGGTGTCCCTGCTGAAGGCGGGGGGATTGGAACTAGATGATCTTTGAGGTCCCTTCCAATCCAAACCATTCTATGATTCTATGACTCTCTCAGCAATTAATTATTGAAACAGTGGCAGCTGTAGCAGTTACTCACATGGAGTAACTCAAGGGTAGATTTTTTTTGTTGTTCTTGCTCAGAGCAGTGTAGTAACTGGAAGTGAGTCAACACCTTGACATCAACCCATTCTGTGATGACCACCAGCAAAGCAGTCCAGTGATACAGTTTGGTAACCTTGGTTCTCAGACACTTACTCACTTTTATTCTGCAGGCACTACACAGCTTTGTCTGTGAGCAACTACTATCCAACATGTACCTGTACCACTAACTTGCTACGTCCCATCACGTGCCTGCAGATATAATGGAGCAGGGCAGCAAGTTTCACAGCCAGCCACATCCACCAACCTTTGGTAGAGTCAAGGTTAGAGAAACTCATATCAAACAGAACTTGTTAGTATAATCCATGCAGGTCTAGTAAGCTGGTTTGCCACTGCTAGAATGCTACATCACTACTAGTTACTACAAGTAGAAGCCTCCTTCCACAGGACACAAAGATAAGCAGAGCCCAGCTGAGGTCATCTCATTGATACTGCCTGCCAACAGCGGTTAATCTCCACTCCCCTTGTCAACACAAGCCCTCAGTGACTCCAGACTCAAGTCAGTACATGTATATTACAGCCCAAAACCATAAGCACAACTTGCTTGGCCTATCAGGTGCCAATTCCAGTGTATTCAGTGGCATCAACCACTAAATTTTGCCTGAGACACAAACCTCAAACAGCCACAGAGCATACACATTCCACATCTTATATTCTTTAAGAACTACACTGGGACTTGGAAGATGAACTGCCAGCATGGTCTGCACTCATTGACAAAGCCTGGTGTCCAGGGTCCCAACTGGCTCACTAACTACAGACTTTTAATGCCAGTAACTTCATGGATTCTTAATTAGCCCTCGAAAGACAGAGTTGACAAGACAAGCAGCCCTTGCAGATTGTTTTCACTTCTTCTGAGGAAAGGGAATGGAGGGGGCCAGGGGAAAAAAAGAAAACAAAAAACCAAACCAACCAGAGGAGAGCAATGAGCAAAGCACATTTTCCACATCCAGGATCTAGCAGCAGTGAACTGACTCCACACAAACACAGCACATGTCCACTAGCCAGTTCCTGGAACACAAACCTAAATCTCAGAAGTATCTCCCAGAAGTTTACAAACAAACTCCAACCACATTATAATGCACTTCAGTAACCCCTAAAGCAGAGGAGAGCGGCTGCAAGAGCCTGCTGCTGATGTACTGCAACATCTGATGCCTCCCAGAGGGATACGCTGCTGAAGTTCATCCCTTGTCTTCAAGGGGGAAGAGAAGTCTAAATTGCAGCTTTATGCATCCATCATCACAACTCCTGTGAGCCACAGCAGGGCCAGCGGCCAGGGCACTGACAGAGCAGGGAGGAGACGGGCCCAGTAGCCACTGGCTGGGGAAGGAAGACTTCTCCACAAGCCCGTTAAGTGCTTCTCAGCATCACCGTTCACTTTGTAAACGGCAGCACGGCTCCATCGCATTCCCAGAAGTTCGCAGATCAACTCACCACAGAAATATCCTTCTTCCTAGGCTGGGATAGGCACTTTGACCCCATCCATCCTATAGCCAGATCTCTTTTACTGCAAGCCACTGGAAACTCCACCTAGTTTGATCCTGGTGTTTTAGCAGTCAACTTGCACCCAGCAGGACTAAGCTGCCCACACTACTGTGCTTTGCAATGTTGAAATCAGACATGAGAGGGGCGGGAGAAGCAAAGATTGCTTCTAGAACAAAAGGTTCATAAATTCATCCTGCAACGCTATCAGGGGAAAAAAAAGAGCTGATCTTTCTCCAACGTAGCAACTCCCATTTTTACAATCATTTTGTAAACTTCCTTATCTCGAGCAGCGGCTCAGGCAATCCATAAGGTTTCTAATCAGGCACAGCCACCACCAGTCATCAGCCAGACTGACCGCCCACTTCTCAGCCAGGTGGTGAGGAGAACATGGCATGCTTCAGCACCAGGCTACAGCGAGAGCCATCTCTTCTCAGAACAGTCTCAGTATTTCAGATATAGGATTATTTAAACTCCCATTGTATTGGCATAGGTTTATATAGTTTTAAAAAAATAAACTCTATTAATTAGGCCTTGTAAGGTGCGCTCCAGAGACCACCGCTGTAACCACAGACGCTGAACAAACAACCCGACTTCCTTAATGAGTTGAAGATCTCCGAGCTGACATTATCAGTGTTTGCTTTCCAAATCCACACACAGCTACGCCAGCTGGCCTCTGGCAGCCGCCCAGCCCTCGGCATCCCGACCGCAGCTCCAGGAGCCTCGCAAGCGCTGCTTGCTCCTCAGCCCTTGATGCTCGTTTGAGCAACGGCTGCCCCGTTACCGGAGCGCTGCGGGCCCAGCCACCGGGACCGTGCCCCGGCACCCCCGCTCCCCAGGGACGGGGCCTCCCCCGCT
>NW_010320226.1:0-7318 GCF_000700745.2 Antrostomus carolinensis
GGTAGAGAAGGACGCGCTTTTCCCTAGCCGCTTCACGGGCCCCAGCACCCACCCCCGGCCGCGGTGCCGGCAGCCCCGTGTCCTGGGGGACGGGGTCTGTCTTTGGGGCCGAGTATGGAGCATCTCTTCCTAAAGCCGAAGCGCCGGGCTCTGCCTCTGGAGAGGAACTTTCTCGAGGGCAGCACTAAAACGAAACAACTAATTCTGGAAATTGAAGTGCTGGATTTGGCTGGGACAGAGTTAATTTTCTCCACAGTAGCTGATATGGACTATATTTTGGATTTGTGCTGGAAACGGTGTGATAACACAGGGATGTTTTCCCTACTGCTGAGCAGCGTGGGCACAGAGTCAAGGCCTTTTCTGCTTCTCACCCCACCCCACCAGCGAGGAGGCTGGGGGTGCACAAGATGCTGGGAGGGGACACAGCAGGGACAGCTGACCCTGACTGACCAAAGGGACATTCCACACCATATGACGTCATGCTCAGCATATAAAGCTGGGGGAAGAAGGAGGAAGGGGGGATGTTCAGAGTGATGGTCAGGGGTATCCCATACTCTATGATGTCATGTTCAGCGTATAAAGCTGGGGGAAGAAGGAGGAAGGGGGGACATTCAGAGTGATGGTGTTTTTCTCCCCAAGTAACAATTACTCATGATAGAGCCCTGCTTTCCTGGAGGTGGCTGAACACCTGCCTGCCCGTGGGAACGAGTAAAATAATTGCTTTGCTTGCATGCACGGCTTTTGCTTTACCTATTAAACTGCCTTTATCTCAATCCACAAGTATTCTCGCTTCCACTCTTCAATTCTCCTCCTCCATCCCACTGAGGGGGAGCGAGCAAGTGGCTGCGTGGTGCTTAGTTGCTGGTTGGGGTTAAACCACAACAGAGGTTAACCAAAGCCTTTAGATCCATGGGAAACTGAAAAGCCTGCAAACTATCTGCTGTTTCCACACTGCTCGCACGCAGGTTTCTTCACCCAACCCCCCAAACCTACTATAGTTACCAGAAACTCCATTCCCTTAGTTGAGATAACTCCAGGTAACCCTTCTGGACATTTGTGGCTAGCCTAAATGAGATCTAGCTTCCTATTCCTATTCCCTCCTTGGGTCAGTAACCAACTCTGAAAGACTGGAAAGCTCTGGGAAAGGCCTACGGTATTGTAACACTATTTTGCAAGATGGAAGTCTGAAGATAGGCAGATACCTGCATAAATAAAAACTTAACAAAAAGTGTATACATACACATACAGATGCTAAAAGAACATGCAAAAATAAAATAGCAAGTGGTGCGCAGGTGTCTCAAGAATCATTCTTCTCAGTAGTTGTAATGCTACTTAAAATTAAACCTTGTTGGATTTGTAAGAGATGTATTTGTCAACAACCAATTTTTTTAACCTAACAGCTGTTTAAAGAGCCATTTCAAAATCATATGTGTCAATTTCAGGACCAAATGCAACTCCAGTATGGACACACAGCCATCTCCTACCGCTACCATTACCCAACTCATAGCATATACTCAGTGTCAGTACTGGGACAGTAACTGTCGTGACTCCTCCACTAAACTTGGTGCTGTACTTCTAGCTAAAATTGAAATTTGCATCTGTTTGGTTTTGGTTTGTTTTGTTTTGTTTTTTCTCCAAAAGGGTTTATTTTAAAAGATATAGACTTTCTTTAAAACATAGTCTTTTCCTTAGAGGAAATTTATTTAATAGCATACTGCAGTTACGTCTTATATCTATTTTATTACCCAGGCAAAAGATGTGCAAACCGAAAGTTACATTGGTTAAAATCTTGAAGACCTCACTGGCACAAGGGTTCTCTAGCACAGCAAAGAAGAACAGGGCCCTGCTCTCAGCTACTCCTCCAATACTGCTTAGGTAACAAAACTGGGAAAAGAAAGGAAAAAAAACCTGCAGACCTAAAATAGTACCACTTACCCAACTTCTTTCAGATTTGCCAAACTGCAGAAATATGTAGACCTATCCATCAAAGTGGTGGAAACCCCACTTATCTCCTAGCTGAACTTAAAAGACAAGTGACTTACAAGACAAATGACTAGTGACTAACACCTTATTTAGCTCCAGAAAAAAATGTTTCTGTCCTAATGTACCAGTTCACTGTCCATCATCATTCTAAGCACTTCTACTGTACTGTATAGAAAGCTCTGAGGACAATGCATAGATTCCATAGAGCAGCCAAAGAAACTACAAATTTCTACAGTACTGACATTGCCCCAGGCATTTCAAACACATATTCCAGCTTACTGGCACGGGGAAGGAATCACTCAAAGTCCGGTCAGAGCAGCAGAATTAGCAGGCTAGCACTGGAACAGAAGCATCTTACAGGTGCTGGTTACAGCACTGTGGGTTATTGCCTGGAGCTCAACCCACAGAGTTCAGGTTGTTGGAAGAAACTGTGAGTGGGATCTAATACACCATTTTATTTTACCAAGTCTGGAAGAGAAGCCTGACTATCTGTTAAAAAGATTAACATCATATATAGAGAGACACACACACACATCACTTTTGAAATAAAATTTAGTTTTAATCTCTCTATAGCACAGAGGATAGAAGACAGTCTGAATGGTTTGCTCTTTCCCGCAGAAATACGTTCCATGGCCATTGATTTGAACACAAACGATCCAACTTAATTTAACAAATTGTCTTTGTGATATCAGTGCTTAGAATATCTGAGAAAATCTTAAATTCATGCCACTCATTCATTTCATTTCATGGGTAAGTTTGTTTTATCACTGATGGCACTATTTTGATGGAGACAAAATTCAAGTTGTTTTTTTAATCACTTCCAAATGGTTAATTTTTACCCTAGAAAAAGATTTCTCACACAAACTCACATGCAACATGGAAGACAAAACAGACTTGGGATGCTGAAGGATAATGTTTGAATAGGGTTTGATCTCCCACAATACACACTTCAGCGTATATTAATAGAGCTGCATACATTACAGAGCAAAAAAATTGTCGAAGGTACTGACAATAAGTTCACGGCCTGCGCTCAGATCAGCTTACACTAATATCAGAAAAAAATATTGTATTGCTCATGTCTAGTTCATGTAATTAATACTTTTTTAAACATCTGCAAATGTTAGCTTATGGCTTATTTATTTAAGAAAGGCAACTAGCCATAGAGAATTACACTGATGAGCTTTAATACCATAATACTCCAGTTTTGAAAAGGTATAAAAATAAAGGTGACACCAATCTTTTCTCTTTCCATTAGCAGTCATCCTGTTTTTTCCCAATTACTCTTACAATTATTCATCATGATATAGTCACAAAATCGGTTTTGTACAGGGAGGTTTTTTTATGCATAATTGAGGCTCTGCTTGATCCTACCTTGCACTGGGGGCTGACTTCTGTAACAATACATTGCTATTTTTATCCTGGTTTCTTCAGTTTATGTAATAATGAATTTTCTGAGTGTCCCCAACTAACCCTGTAACTTTGAATTGATTTTCTAGATATAACTCAATTTGACAGAGGTACTGAAAATTTCCACAAGTTTCATAAAAATGAAAGACAAAGAGATCAGAGCTTGAAACTTTTATAAGTACTCCCCTCATAACTGATTCTGTGTGCACCTTTCTACTGTCTAGTAAAGCAAACCAGAAGTTGCTTCCAAAATGTTCTGCAGAAGACTGTAAAGGAAAAGGAATTTGCTCAGATGCGTGAGGAGATGATAAAAAGCTGCATTTGATTCAACTAACTTTTCATAAGGGCAGTTAATGATAAAACAAGGGGAAATGGTTTTAAACTGAAAGAGGGCAGGTTTAGATGAGATATTAGGAAGAAATTCTTCACTGTGAGGGTGGTCAGACACTGGAACAGGTTGCCCAAGGAAGTTGTGGATGCCCCCTCCCTGGAAGTGTTTAAGGCCAGGCTGGATGAGGCTTTGAGCAACCTGGTCTAGTGGAAGGTGTCCCTGCTCATGGCAGATGGAACTAGACGATCTTTAAGGTCCCTTCCAATCCAAACCATTCTATGATTCTTTGATTCTGTTGAGCTCAGTGCACACTGGATGAAGCAACCCACTGCCATACCTCATCCTGAACTCCACGATCACGTACATTTTAACACCAGCTAAGAGAAAAAAAGCTGACACGGGCCTTCCTGGATCAAATACGGTGTCAGGGGAAGAACGAAAGATCAAGAGAAACAAGACAAAAACTTGTAAAATTATTTATAAAAATATAAATGCTCAGTGGACACTGGATGAAGCAACCCACTGCCATACCCGAACTCCACGATCATGTGCATTTTAACACAGGCTAAGAGAAAAAAAGCTGACACAGGCCTTCCTGAATCAAATACGGTGTCAGGGGAAGAATGAAAGATCAAGAGAAACAAGACAAGAACTTGTAAAATTATTTATAAAAATATAAATGCTGGTATGTTACTCCCCCATTTTCCTTCAGGATCTTTTAAAATATTTTCTGCCAATAGCAAATGACCAGTCTGCACAGCATTAAGACATGACACTGCAAATTCTCACAGGCTGCCCCCTAGCTCCATTTAAATTAAACTACAAGAAGATAGAGCAAGTCACTGTACAGCTCAGATGATCTTGGAGCTAGGAGAATCAGAACTGCTGTAACGTTTGGACAACACCTTTTGAGATTTTCCTTAGGTTCTTTACATAAAAACACTACTATGGTGAAAACAGATGTAAGAAATATAAACTCCAATAGTATTTTTGCCCCCAGAAAATCATTATAACCTAACAGTTAAATAACCATTCTGACCATACATGGAAATTAAACATAAAATAGCAAAAGACTCTGCACCATCTTTTCTTTTCCTTTCCTCTCCTCTCCACCTCCCTGAAACTGGGATGATATACATGTAAATCAGGTTAACTTAAAGAAGAAAAGCTGATGCCAAGACTTTCCAGGTCAAATACACAGTTGAGGAAAGAGCGGAGTGATAAATGCACACATTACACAGAGTTATAAATATCATTTGTAAATATCATAAGTAAATATAATTTACAGCTTCTGTGCAAATCAAGGATTTTCCCTGCTGCAGAAGCATGTACCCCAGGTACTAAAGACAATTTGTACTTACCATTATAATGCGGAAATATATGCAAATAATATATTTTCAGTGAATTTGCATGTTAATTTGATGATATTCTTACTCATTTTTTACATAGTAAGCCTACTGTCACACATCAATTAGCATGGCAAATTAAAGTAATAATAATATGTGATATATTCATATGGAACAGACAAGTTAATTGCATGCTGCTTTACAGCTTGCATTTAAAGTAATTGCTCTGATTTTTCAGGTTCCAGAATTCAGCTGTGCATACCAGACTCTGAAAGCTGGGGTACAGTACCTCTAACATTGAATGTTACTCACTTGGTTTTACTGACACGCTGTCGTTCTGCTGTGTACATCAGCCTCTGACATTCCTTCCCTGGCGCTTTCGGGAAGCTCATTCTTCTCCAGCCAGCAAGGCAGAGATGCAGGCACAGGCACTGGCTGCTTCTGTGCTGGCAGGAGGCTGAATCGCTGACAGTTTCACTGATGCATCTCTCTATCAGATACAGGAAGCCAGAAAAGAGGCATAATCTTTTCTAAGTGCACATGACTTGTACAGAAAAGAAAGCTATTTCTAAACAGAACTAGAAAGCATATGACTCTCAATGCTACTTTCCTGGTGGTGTAGTGGTCAGCCACCAGCCCCCCCACAACCTGGGTTCACATCCAGGAAAAGATTTCCTATTTCAGTGAAACTTCTCTAGTACCTACATTAGAGTTTTCACTACTCTTAGGGCTATAATCAATGACCCTTCCACTGGTCAATAGAAATTTAGTATGCTATATTACACATCCTGAAAATAACTTGCTAATTGTCAAGCATAACAGAGCAAGAATTGTTTGTTTCTACATCTAACAGTTTCCCAAGAGACTGACAAAACACGGTCACCTGCCCTGCCATCAGCCATGAGGTCCCATCTTTCATTGGGACCTCAGCTACTTTTCTGAAATTATTGGGGGGAATATTTTGTCTCTATCACTCAGGCAGCTTAAGAATCAGGGGGCTCACTCCTGCCTTCCTCTGAGGTGTCACACAACGGAGGCACTCTTAAGAACAAATAGTGGCAACAACCCTTCTGTAACATCTTCAACCCGGCAAATGCAGCTGACGTGGATCTACTCGAGTTTTAACTTAGCTGTCACATGCACTGCTGGCATCCCAGCCACAGAAGCACAGAAGTCAGTACCCCTCCAGAACCCACCTGAGAACCACCCAGGGTGGGGAAGCCTATGCTTTTAACCATTAGATTGTGGAGCGAGTGAGGCATGCAAACACCTTTAAAGCTATCTCAGTTTCTGCCGTATAGAACCACCTTAGTACTTGTTTGGTGACCCTTGCAGGTCCGGAGTTGCAGGAAACCAGGTCCCGCTTTGCCTTGCTCTTTCACAAGGGCACAGATTACCTGCTGGGACCAGGTGACCTGTGTCACCTAACCATGTCCCTCTCTTTGCAGTGGGCTCAGGCCCTGGTGGTGCCTCAGTCTGAGCGGTGTTCTGCTTCCTGCACTCCACAGCTTTGTCTCCTCAAGGACTGAAATACCAAAGAAGCTGCCATCACTATACACATCAAGCGCAGTTCTTGCAGTACGTAAGGTATCTGACTACCTAACAGGGCCTCACATTTTGTAAGCTACATCATTGTACAGTAAAATTGCTCACATAGGGCCTCACATTTTGTAAGTTAGCTACATCATTGTACAGTAAAATTGCTCACACTGGATAAAAGAAATCTGCATTGCAATCAAGATACACATTTTGTTCAAGCCTGCTACTGTTGAAGAATTTGGGACGAAATGAAGCATTGGCTGAACCAGGGACTCTGGTGAGGCAGAAACCAAACACCTAAAACTCCCGAGCACATCCCCGAGGAGAGGTCTCCTTAAGTTTGCTTTCAGATCTAAAGCTTTTAAAAATAAGCTAAAGCATATTTGCAGAGTCCACAAGCATGAAGTCTGAAGCTTATCTATCTTAACATGGAAAAGGTTTCTCATATAATGCATTTCAGAGGCAGAGGGTTTGAAAAATCAATTTGTTTGTGCAGAGCAAACCCTCTTATATGATGGACGCTGCTTAAGTGGGAAAAGTAACTTCTGCTGGTACAGCTTGTAGATCTGCTTTGCTCATGAAACCAACATGCCAGAGGAAAAGCGCTTATGCAATGTCATGTGTATCGATGGCAGTTTTCACTCCTCTCATGGAAACCTTACCAAAACAAAGCGAAGCCACAGATTGTGGAGTCTCCTTCTCTGGAGACATT
>NW_010320227.1:0-2594 GCF_000700745.2 Antrostomus carolinensis
TCAGGGCTGCTCTCCAGCCATTCTCCACCCATCTGAATCTGTGCTTGGGGTTGCCCTGACCCAGGTGCAGGACCTTGCCCTTGGTTGATCACACAACCATCCCTTTTCCTTTTTCCCCTTCAGTTCACCAGCTGAATTCTTTCCCCATTTCTTCTGCCTCCCCCACACTCATGCAGCTCATTGTCCTGAACATGGCACTGCAGCAGCAATAGTCCACGTTCCTGGGATCTAATTGGAAATAACACGGACAGCAGTCTCTCTCTTTAATCTTGAGCTCTTTGATCTGAGCAGATACACTGCTACCATTTAATGAGGTTTGGTACATGCCATGTCCCTTTTTGTTTCGGTAAATAATACATTTCAGAGTGGAGATAACCGGAGCTCTCACCTACAGATGTGAGACTCCCTCAGGACCCTTCACTCACACAACTTCCTTTCAGCTCACATGGATTTCTGTCCAGTGAGGACTTCAGCTTTCATCTACAAAACATCAGGCTCCAACTTTTGTTCATCTTCCAAATAATTACTTTCTTTGGCAAGAACAGGAGCCATCTGCACCGTCTGAAGATTGCACAGCAATAACCTAACAGAGCAATGTGTATTTTCAAAAATACTGATAACCTTTCCTGTTACCTGGTGGCATCACCTGTGGGGTGCATGTTGCAGGTTTCCAGCAGCTGCCAGCCACTGTGAGGAATTCATTTTGTCCCGTGCTTGTGACACACTCCAAGGAATAGATTTATATATATATATGTATGTATGTATTTATATATGTGTATTGTGTGTCCAGAGAAGGGCAACAGAGCTGGGGAAGGGTCTGGAGCACAAGTGTGCTGAGTTCCCTTGTGGCTGAGGGAACTGGGGGTGTTGAGCCTGGAGAAAAGGAGGCTGAGGGGAGACCTTGTGGCTCTGTGCAAGTCCCTTGGAGGAGGGTGAAGAGAGGTGGGGGTGGGTCTGTTCAACCAAGGAGCAAGGGACAGGACAAGAGGAAATGGGCTCCAGCTGTGGCCAGGGCAGTTGAGATGGGATGTGAGGACGAATTTCTTTGCTGCAAGGGTTCTGAGGCATTGGAAGGGGTTGCCCAGGGCAGTGGTGGAGTCCCCATCCCTGGAGGGATTGAAGAGTCGTGTAGACATAGTGCTGAGGGACATGGGTTAGTCATAGGGGACTGGTCAGTGTTGGGTTCATGGTTGGACTCGATGATTTTAAAGGTCATTTCCAACCTCAGTGATTCCATGACTCTATTTTTTGTCTGTAAATGCAATTTAAGTTGCTGGTGGTCAGGAGAACACCACTGCTTGGGAGAATAAGGAAAGAAAAGAAAGCAAATCCCAGCCCAGAGGTGCTCAGCTCTGGCAGTGCAGGGGAAGGCTCCCGTGATGATGTGGGAATGTAATTTTTAAAGGAAAGCTGGTCCCTGTTCCTGCGTTTTCAGGTGACCAGGTGCTGGTGACGTGGCTGCCGTCAACACCTGAGTGTTGAACAGATGCAATAAAGGGTTCTTTAAAACACCACAACGCCGCTTCTGTCCAAACAGATCCATTCACTGGTTATTTAGGAGAAATAAATTCAATCTGGCACAAGGGAAACGGCAGCAGGAGAATCTAAATACAGCAGCAGCCACAGCAGCAGGACCTGCTGGGGCATTTTATCCACCTGCCATACTGGTTTGTAATGGGGCAGGAGCCGCTGTCCCTGCTCACGGGCAGTGGATCGCTCCCGTGTAGGAAGCAGCATAGATGTATATAGGGGATGTAGGAAGTGACTTTGATGTATATAGGGGATGTAAGAAGCAATTTTGATGTATATAGGGGATGTGGGAAGTGACTTTGATGTATACAGGGGACATGGGAAGCAACCTGGATGTATATAGGGGATGTAGGAAGTGACTTTGATGTATATAGGGGATGTAGGAAGCAGCCCAGATGTATATAGGGGATGTAGGAAGCAGCCCAGATGTATATAGGGGACATAGGAAGGAACTTTGATGTATATAGGGGATGTAGGACACAGCCTAGATGTGTGTAGGGTGTAAAGGAAACCTGAAGAAAATGGAATGATCAAATAATTGAATAAAAAATAGAAACATGTTCTTAAATGACAGATTATTTTTTTATTTATTATTTTTTTTAGTATTTGTGGTTTTCTTGCTATAAATTCATTCCTAACTTGGGGATATTTTAGGTGAGCAAAGTCAATGACTGTGTTAATGGAGAGAGGGCTGTTGGAGGAGCACGCGCCCGTGTCGGGGTGATGCTGGCAGCCAATGCTGGAGTCCTGAGCACCCCTGGACGTTCCCAGCTCCTCAGAGCCACCCCAGCTCTGCTCTCACCTCCCAGATCAGTGATGGCTTTTCATGTAGGACCCATCTGCAGCCATGGATTAGATGTTTTCCTGCTTCTCTGCTTTGCAAGGGATGTTCTGTACATGCAGAACCAGCAGCAGGATGGACCAACAGCAGCAGGACCATCAGAGCTTTCCTCAGCAGTTCAGGACATTGTGATGATCAGATTTGTTCCTGTCCAAGAGCACAAAACCCTCCTTGCTCCTACTTCTGCCCCAGACCTGCTGGGAGCCCAGGTTGGAAAGGGAAA
>NW_010320227.1:2632-3168 GCF_000700745.2 Antrostomus carolinensis
AAACCTCAGTTTCTTTCCTTCTGCACATGGATGGACCCATCCTGCTCCAGAAGCACCTGGTCTGCAGGTCCAGCAGAACCCCTAAAAGGCAGCAGTTCCAGACCATTAAGCTAAATTAATTTTGTATTATCATTACTAAGTTACCTGTTGGAAGAAGAATTCTCCTCTCTTTGCAAAGGACAGCTTTTTTTTCTGCCAAAACATTAGCAGCTCAATGAACAGAATTAATCTATAATTTGGCAGTTAATGTGTCCGCAAGCTCTCATGAAAGAAAAAAAACAAAAACCAACTTATTAAACTTAATCGAGTTTTAGGTTTTCATTATTTCTGCTCTAATAAACACAGGAAACCATACAGCAGGGAAGCAAAGCCTGAGCCTGCTTTGAGGGGGGCTGTGAGGGATCTGCCACCCTGGAATAGGGAATAATCCCTGCACGGCTGGGCTGCCTTCCCTTCAGTGCCTCTGGATTCTGAATTACTGGAGTCAGGTCTGGAAACCCCTTCCACCTTCCTGCTGGGTGGATATACGTGTGTAC
>NW_010320228.1:0-2416 GCF_000700745.2 Antrostomus carolinensis
TAAACTGTCTTTATCTCAACCCATGAGTTATCTCACTTTTACCCTTCCAGTTCTCTTCCCCATTCCAGAGTGGGGAGGAGTGGGGAGTAAAAGAGCAGCTGTGTGGTGCTTAATTGCTGGCTAAGGTTAAACCATTACTCTTTCTTTCTTTCTTTCTTTCTTTCTTTGCTGATCAGGCCAAGTACTTAAGTATTTCCTTTCAAGATTTCTTCTACTTCAGTTGTCCCCCCATTAAATGGCAGCTCTAGCCATCAACCCTTGAAATAAACAACCAAAATATAAAAAGAAGTGGTAAGTATTTGGTATTAAAGCTACTTAATGCTTTTCAACAGAAGAGTATTTCAGTTGCCATCTTGCAACCAAGCTGCAACTGTTTCAGTTCAAGTTACTATATCAGATAGGATTTCTCCTACCCTTTTTCTGCCTTTCCTGCTAAATAACAGGCAGAACATCTGTCTAAAAAAAAAAAAAAAAAGGCCAAAAAAAAAAAAAAAAAAAAGCTGGAGCAAGTATGCTTTCATCTGGCTGAAAACTCTGCAGGGCTCTTGCATTATTCTGGCAGCCACGGTTTGCAGGGAGACTTGGTGCTAGTGAGGGAGTCTGTGAGGGATCAGCTTAGGGGTTTTGCTTTTCTGTGAGCTTCCATATGATTTTTATTTTTTTTAATTGAAGAATTCACATGTGCTCAGATGCTTTAGAAAGGTAGTTGCTGAAACCTTAAGACTGCTATCCTGTGGTAGAGCATACAGCCCTGAAATGGAGGTTTAGGGGTTGTGTGTTTTTGTCTATTTTCAGGCTTTTTGTTGTTTTGTTTTTTTTTTTTTTTTTTTGGGGGGGGGGTGTGTTTTCTTGGGGTTTGTGGGGTGCTTTTTTGTATTATGTTTGTTGTTTTTTTTCCCCCCTTTCATCTACAGTTCTAGGCAGTTTCTAGGAGTTTTTTACTAGGGATCAATGGAGAAATGGGTGAAATAATTCAATTAGAAAGTGAGTTTTGGAAGTAGAGTTACATGACAGGATAGCTATGGGCCAGGTCCAGAGTGAGAAGAATGGTAAGGAAGGTCAGGTTTCAGAAAGGGAGGGAAGGAGGAGGAGAGCACAATAAAGAGCTGGAAAATTAAAACTGGGATTCAAATAAGATCACTGAGACTAGAAGGTCTAGGCAAAAGTCTTAATTATGCTACATAGCATAACCTTAGTTTTGATAATGTCAGTCATCTTCCACTAAAATATCTCAGTTGCCATGCCCACTAAAATCCTTTTGCAAGGGTTGTGATCTAAAAAATCTTTTTTACAAAAGCAGGCTTATTCTTTAATAAATGGAAGGAGTCATACTGTGTCGAGATGTTTTGAATTTATGTATGTAAACATCAAGTACAATTGTAATGGATATAAAAAAACTAAATTCAAAGTAGTTCACCTTATTCTGAACTACACACTAAATTCACCATCTGATTTACTCTAGACTTATTCCCTGGACTTACCTCTTCTCACTGATGCACTGATTACCTGTGTATTCATCCACACAACTTGAGATACCTAGTAAAATACAAATGACATGACAATAACACAAGCTACATAATGTTGCATTGTACCAGATGAACTCCCTAACTGTGTCTGGGGCAACTCCAGAGTTCTGTCAAACAGCTTACCCTGGATAATCAATGAATCATAGAATGATTTAGGTTGGAAAAGACCTTTAAATCATCAAGTCAAACCTTAAACCTAACACTGCCAAGTCCACCACTGAACCATGTCCCTCAGTGCCACACCTACACATATTTTAAATACTTCCAGGGATGCAGGGAGGAAAGTTATTCCACTACCTCCTCTTATAATATATTGCATGCTGTGTGCAAATAATATTTGTTTATTTATTTTAAAAGAAAATATGTAGAAACTGGTAAACTTGACTGCCATGTTTTACTGTGGCTCTGGAGGCCAGGCATTTCTCTTGGGTAGGTTCCCATGATGTGGCCCATGGTTTGAGCTGACTCTTGAGATGCTCCAGTGATCTGCTGGTTAGAGGCACAGCCCATCTAACTGTGTATTCTGGAACTGAAATGTCAAGCTATGGGGGTCGCTGTCAGAGTTTTAAATCCTTTATGAAAAAATGACATAATTGTGTGATAGAAATGGAGTACTTGAATCAATTCAGAATGTATCCCACTGCTGTGCTGTAAAACATGATTTGTAGTGTTTTAAGAAAAAAAAAAAAAAATCTGCTAGAAAGGCTTTAATTTCTATCTATTGTTACCATCAATTAACAGGCACTGGGGTAACATAGGTATAGCAGCACAGAATCCAAACATAATAAATGCACAAATAATGTGCTTGGATAAGGAACTGGCTGGATGGCTGCACTCAAAGAGTTGTGGTAAACAGCTGCAAGTCTGAGTGGAGGCCGGTGACGAGTGGT
>NW_010320229.1:0-4754 GCF_000700745.2 Antrostomus carolinensis
GGGTTTCTGTAGCCTCAGGCTGAGCGCGTCTGGCTTTTCCCTCCAGTGCCGCGAGTTCTGCCAAACTTTCCTTGCGCCATGTGTTCCGGAAAGGCGAAGAATCTTCTCAGAATTAGATTTCAAATTTTTAGGTTTTTGTTTTTTTCCTGAAGTGAAGTGAGTCAGGAAAGCGGACAGAGGGGGTGACTGGGGATAGGTTTAAGGAGATAACGGTAAAAAGGGCCATCAGGGGAATGTACGTGCTCCTTATTTATACTTAAGCGTTCAAATCTCACATTTATTTAGCTTATCTTAAAAAACCCAAAGAAACAAACCCGAGCTCCGTTTAAATTGCAGCTTCTTGGCAGTTGTTCAGGGGCTCTGTCAAAGAAGCTGTCATCCAGCTGGCCAGAGTCCTGCCTCCAGCATTCAGGTTGTGCACTTTATTTATTTACTGGAATGGAATACTGAGGCTCTGGTAAGGTGGTAGCCTGTAATTCTGGCTGGGTCTGCTGTGTTCCCAAAACCTTATGTTCAACATTATTCTGTAACTGAAAGCTGAGGAAATAACTTGATTCTCTTGTCCTAAGAATGAGATATTAGAAAAAAACCAAAAAACCTCAGAACCCCACCCCCCAAAAAAAAAACAAACCCAGCTTGTTATTAATACACAGAATATCAGTTTCAACAGCACATGGGTATGCAGGAGTAGATAATTAACTATCAACCAATATTTTTGAGAAATTGTTTAGAAAGATGTGGGACGTGTAGCCACTAAATTGTCATTACTAATTTTGTATGTGATACACTTTATTACTGATGGCATTGGACAAAGGGTGGAGCTGTGCTACGCTTAGATGAATTTGAGGCCAGTATTATACCACTGCATTTCATTGATTTGTATTTAAGAAGACATGAACGAGTAAATATATAGTTGTTTAGAAACTGATAGTAAAATTTCTGAATTGGGTTCTAAGGCTACTGTGTTAACCAGTAAAATAAGTAGTACTTTCTGTTAAAGTGTAACCATTTCAATTAAAGTAGTGCAGTTTAAGTGTTTTCAGGACTTTCCCATAGTGACATTTCACGCTTCATAACCTTTTTTGGTGCATCCACATGCAAAATAGAAATAATTCTTTGTAATGCTGATTCTAATTAAAGATCAGTAATTGAAATTCTTTGCATGGCCACGCTGTTCTTCAAAAATTAGTTGCTTATACTGTGCAGCTTTGAGCACTAAAGACTTTGTCAAACTGGAAGTAGTTTAACCGAAATGTAGTTGCTGAAATGCAAAACTGTAATCCCAAAAAAACATTTAACTGCTGCTATCCCTGCTTTATACTTTAATGACACCTTATTTTTTCACTTTAAAGTTCTATAGATGTCTAGAGTTTAAGTCTTATTCAAGAACTGGCACCAATCCAGTCATGATGGACCAGTAGCATGGTGTCTGTCTTAGGCTTAATTATTACTGGAATCTAAAAGTGAAACATTTTCCTTGTCCCTGAGAAAATTTAATTAATTTATATCTGAGGTACAGAGCTAAAAAGAACCCCAGCCTTGGGGTTCTGTGTTGCTCCCCAAATTATATTTTTCTCATTCAGTAGTCGTTAAATGTAATACTCTTGTATGTGAGGTATATTCATCACCCTGGGAGCAGTAAGTAAAAGGCTGGGTTTCCCTCTGTGTAAACTGTAGCCATGAGTGGCAGATATTGAACACCACTAGTGGATTGTGACTCTCCATAGTTCACCTCGAGCTTGGCAAGAAGGACACTGTCGTGCAAATTAGGATTTGACCCTGCTGAGACAGAGAAGGCAGTTAGAGCTAAGGTTCACCAGTTTCCCAGTGTTGTTCTAACCTCACAGGCATTACACAGTGACACTGACACCACCAGGAGCAGTGCAGTTGTGGAGCATGTCATGAAATCTGCCCCATGAGAGCTGCTGCTCCATGCTTCGTCAAGGATTGCTCACAGCAATGTGCTTATCTGACAGCTGAACAACTTCTTCTCCTTTGTTTTAACTCACCGGGGCAGCCTCATCCCCTTCTCACTCAATGGGAGAAGGATGAAGTCTTCTTAGCTCCTTGAGAGGAAAGCTGTAGACAGTTATCTTCAGGAGAGGTTTCCAGACTTTCATCGAATACAAGAAGAAGCATCTCCCTGAAGATGGACAAATTTTAAGCTATTGTCTGTATTTTCTGTAAGTTAGCTCTGTATTTTGTTCTTTTAAGTGTCTCTTTGATCCATGCTTTGCATGCCAGTTCTCCTCATGTGCTGTTTTAGGGAGCTACATGTCTCACCTAGAGTTGTAGATCCAGAAACATCTTACTCTCGACATCAAAGACTTATTGGACAGAGGCCTCTATCATACCAGCTTGCACTTTTAGAACTATGGAACAGAGGATGTCTAATTATCCAGAGCAAGTAATATGGTGATGACAGCATTTTAACATAATCCAAGCATGCTTTGTATTGTGTTTGAAGGTTTCAAGTGATCCCAGTGAGGAACCTTGAGCTTTCTTAGTTTAGCCTCTTGTGGCCAATTGTTTTTCATTTGTGCTGTTTAATGGGTATTGTGCAGAATTTCAACACAGCATCTGTTGCCAGTGATAACACACATGCACGCAGTCTGGCTAAAATGTTTTATGATCTCTTCAAGCACATTTGTATAGGTAAATATTGAGCTTCCAGCAGTGGAAGGTCTCCACAGTATTTAATTTAAAGGGCAGTTTTCCCATACCTAATAAAGATATGCTGTGACCAAGTGTCAGCCATATACTGGATCAGAGTTTGGTCACTTCTAACTACCTTTTAAAACTATGTCATGGAATAATAGAATCATAGAATGGTTTGGGTTGGAAGGGACCTTAAAGATCATCTAGTCCCAACCCCCCTGCCATGAGCAGGGACACCTTCCACTAGACCAGGTTGCTCAAAGCCTCATCCAATCTGGCCTTGAACACTTCCAGGGAGAGGGCATCCACAACTTCTCTGGACAAACTGTTCTAGTGTCTCACCACCCTCACAGTGAAGAATTTATTCCTAATATCTAATCTAAACCTATCCTCTTCCAGTTTAAAGTCATTACCTCTTGTTTTGTCATTAACTGCCCTTATGAAAAGTCCCTCCCCAGCTTTCTTGTAGGCCCCTTCAGGTACTGGAAGGCCGCTATAAGATCTCCCCGGAGCCTTTTCTTTTCCAGGCTGAACAGTCCCAGCTCTCTCAGCCTGTCCTCATAGGAGAGGTGCTCCAGCCCTCGGATCATTCTTGTGGCCCCTTCTGGACTTGTTCTAACTGGTCCATGTCTTTCTTGTGTTGGGCTATGGCTATGTGAGCATGAGGAATGCTGTGCACATGACTGAGGAAGAAACTGAGTAAATTAATTCTTCTGTGCTTCTCACAAGGTCTTTCTTTAGGTGATGAGAGTAAAGCTGCTAGAGAACAAAGCTGGAAAGACAGATGGTTAGTAGAAGTGGATGAAATTATCTCCACCAAGAACTTTACTTGACCCTAATGATGGTACTGTCCTGAAGCAGCAGTTTTGAATATACTGACAGGAAATTGAGAAGGGAATTAGAACAACTGGGGCAGCCACTCTGCCTGTAAGGATGTGTGGAGATGTGCTTCTTCTTTGAGGTTTTAATCCTCCACTCAGCAGTTCCTAAATTTTGCCACTTTTCTGCAGATGGTTCAGAAGTCTAGCTTTAGGCATGCACGTCTGAAATGTTTACCTGCACGCTGTGTTTATGTTGTCTTCCCTATACTTCTCTCAGTATTGCTAAGAATCAGGAGATACAAGGTAAATGACAATACAAAGACAATGGCTTTGGCTAATTCCTGTTCCACAAACCCTGACAATGTGGAATCCTTTTCTTTTTATTTAAGCACATCCAGTCTTTTCAGCAAAAGGACTAGAGCAGGAGTTGGGTGGGGAGGGAGAGTACAGAGCAATATAGTTCCAGTTCCCTTACAGATTTGTACTAGACCTTAATAGAAAGAAGTGTGAATGTAGAGAAAATCAGTAATTTTACTGTTCTTCTAAATATTTCACAGCTGTTAAATACAACAGTCCTGTGAAGTAGCGTTTTTATTTTTTATTTTAGTGCTGGAAGCCCATAGTGAAGAGGTTAAATAAGTTGTTTAAGGCCTAGAGCAGCTTGCTCAAGATGACAAATAGATTGTGTCAGCTAGGACTAGAAACTATCTTCTGGGCTTTAAAAGGAAGCTTGCTTGAGTTGTGTGCATTCTGCTCTTGGAGATTATGCTAGAAACTTGATGGGTTTGAGAGAGGTTGTTGGAAGTAAACTTCACTTTCTATGCCAGCAGATTGAGACAAGCTACTTATAGTGCAGTAAGGGTTAAGAACTGTGGAAGGGTCTAGAACAAGGGTTTGCAGAGGTTGATTTACCGTCTTGTGCAAACCAGCACAGAGCAAGCAGTTGCTGAGGCCAGTGATGGTACTCAGCCCCGGGCTTTGTGCTAATAAACGACAGCCACTCTGCCTTTCTCATACCCCACACAAAGAAGAGAAAGACAAAGTTTGTGGTGTCCTTAACTGGACCATATCGTATGTATGAGGCTGGATTGACTCTGGAGCAGGCTTATAGTGAAAGCCTCTCATGCCCAGTGTCTGCATGTGCCTTTGGCAATCAGTTTGTGGCATCACTCCTGTTTCCGGTGGGTAACTTCCAGCTCAGGAAAGCTATCACAGTTACTATTTTTAGTGGAAAGCATAAGGATTGATTTGGTCTGGAATACAAATTACTCTCTT
>NW_010320229.1:4785-5633 GCF_000700745.2 Antrostomus carolinensis
AGGTGAAGCTTTTCCCCTTTTCTCTCTTTTACTTGGTAGAGGCAAGTGAGAAGCACAAAGAAAGTGGCCATTCTCTCTGCCTGTTCCAAAGCTGTCAGAATTGATCCTTGTTTTAAGTTTCACTTTAGGGAAACAAATAGGTTTTCAATGAGGGTTTATAAAAGCTGTGTATTATCAGTCTTTTCTGTGTATTTTGTTGTGTGTCCTCTTCTTTGGCTCTAGTCAGAGCTAGGCTCCCCAACCTCCAGGAAGTCCTCTGGGTCATAGTCAGAGATCCTCAGAGGTTTGCAGTTTCAGAGCTTCACACTGAGAGTTTTCTAGGGCAATGGCTACATGTGTCTTTTACTGAGCAGAATATCTTTGGCACTTACCACACAATAAAAAGTTATTTAAAACAGAAGTGTTAATATATCTCTGCCCTTTAGATATTAATGGTGTGATGATAGTAACTGCCACGTTGGCTGTCCTGTCAGTCTTTATTTCCTCTGCAAACCCTATCCTGAGGGGCTTATAAGTTGTCTATAAAAATTTGCTTTTGGCTTGAACTTTACATGTGGCATTTCAGCATGGCAATGAATTTGTGTCAGACTAGGTTTAAAATTGGGTCAGTAATATTTAAGTTACATATGTGGGGAGAGAAAAAGACAGCATCTGCTATCCCAGCACCATTGACTCTGCTCTGAGCACTGGGATGTCATTTCTCCACATGACAAAATTTTTCCTGCATAGGAGGAAGAGGCAGATTTTTAGCAGCAGTTCCACGTTGCTAATGTTAAGAATTAGTGCAGGAGTCCCTTGTGTAGTGTTATTCTCAATCGAGAATGGCACTCATTTCTTTATTTTAAATT
>NW_010320230.1:0-366 GCF_000700745.2 Antrostomus carolinensis
CGCAGTTTGGTGTTGTTGGCCAGGACGGGGTAGGACACGCGGTGGTAGGGCAGGGGGAAGGTCAGGGCGTCGTAGGGGATGAAGACGTAGGTGCCATCGGTCATGCCCAGGTCCTCAGCCTTCTCCAGGAGGACCCGTTGCTCCTCACCACCCAGCAGCACCGAGTGCATGCACATCACCACCACTGCGGGGGGAGGAGAAGACAGGTGGGGACAACTCATCCATCTCCATCAGCTGGTGTCTGTGGTGGGAGCTTCCCAGACAACCTTCAGCTGGTGGGGATGGGGATGTTCTCCATCCGGGTCTACCTGCTCCATCCATCCTTCACCCACCTCCATCCTTCCTCCACCTCCTCCATCTCCAACC
>NW_010320231.1:0-716 GCF_000700745.2 Antrostomus carolinensis
CTTCTTAGATGGACACCCCTTTATTCCCCCAGAGTGTTTCATGGAGGCTACCCTGTTGGCTCCTATTACCTCAGAGGTTTCTGGCTTGTCTCTGTAAGGCTTTGCCTGTGCTGCAGTGCCCACTGCATTCCTCAGGGCAACAGGCTGAAGGCCCTTACTGTCACCCCATTCCTCCCACCCTGGTGTGTCATCGTGCTGCTTGTCACAATCTTGATATTATTATCCTCATCCCCCTTCACATCTAGTTTAAAGCACTGTCAATCAGCCCTGCAATCTCTTGGGCAAAGACCCTCTTCCCCCTTTGAGAAAGGTGTCTCCCATTTGATGCCAGCATACCTGGTGCAGTGTAGGTCATCCTATTATCAAAAACCCAAAATTTTGTTGGTGACACCAGACATGGAGCCATGTGTTTATAGACTGTATCCTTCTGAAGGAGAGAAGAAAAGACAAACTGCGCCCCAGATTCTCTCACTAATCATCCCAAGGTTCTGAAGTCTCTCTTGATCACTCGTGGACTATGAATTGCAGCTTCCTCACCGCCCACCTGGAAAATGACAAACTGCGCCCCAGATTCTCTCACTAATCATCCCAAGGTTCTGAAGTCTCTCTTGATCACTCGTGGACTATGAATTGCAGCTTCCTCACCGCCCACCTGGAAAATCAGTAGTGGGTAGTAATCTGTGGACCTTACCAAGGTAGGCAGTTTCCTACTGACA
>NW_010320231.1:856-27455 GCF_000700745.2 Antrostomus carolinensis
CCCTCGGGTGTAGACTGCCCATCATGCACATCCTCATTTGACTGTCCTTCCTCAACCAGAGCTTCATACCTGTTGTTCAGAGGCACCAGGGAGGGGCAAGGTGGGCAAGGAGGGAGTCTGTCTGCTGCCCTGACCTTGAACTTGCTTCCATTCACTGTTTCCATTTGGGCATTGGCCTTCTGCCTGACAGGGGCAGCATACAGGTGCCCTTTGGTCCTGGGCACTTTCTGTTGGATGCTCCCATTTCTGTTTCGAGGGCAGAGCCTGGCTCCACCAGTCTATCTCTCATTCAGCCTCCCTGATGATCTTAACCTTTTGACTTCCTCTCACAGCTCTACCACCAAGCTCAGCAGGTCATCTACCTGTTCGCAACACAGACAGCAGTTCTCATAGCTGTTACCCATTGCTAGTGAAAGGCCCTGGCACTCCCTGCAGCCTGTCACCTGGACAGCTGTGTGTTTCTGTGGTTGCTCCATCTGGGTTCCCACATCCATTCTGGTAGGTGTTGGGATCCTGACCCTCTGCTGGCTGGGTTCCTTCCTAGAGGGTGATAACCACCAACAGAACTCACCTGTCGAGCTGGCAGAGCTCACATTCCCCCCTGTGCCCTGTCCCCATGCCCTGCTGCCCTGCACATGGGCCAATACACATGCTCTGGTTACCTGCCTGTGCTGGGTGACACCTGAGGCTCTTTTTAAGGGTGTGGTCACAGCGGCCTCGGCAAAGGCCACATCCACCGGCTGCCATGTGTCAGCAGCTCTTGATGGCTGCTCTGTGAGGGGAGTTTCTAATCAAGAAGCAGAATGGGATTTACTTCAGTGCAACTGCTTTCAAGTTCAGTTTAATTTTAAGATTGCTCATTCTATTTTGGACTTGAAGAGGGGCTTGTGTGCCTAAAACTTTTAGGGTTTTGCCACCTGTATCACTAGGAGTTTTGTAACATTTTGGTGCTGAATTATCTTGCAAACTGGAAATAGTGTAGTAGTTTGACATACATTTTTTTAAAATAAGACTGTTATCTTGAAACTAAATGTTCTATTTTTAACTCTGTCTTCAAACTGAGAAAATATCACCACTTTTGTAATAACAACATAGCTGTAAATGCAGAAGTTGCCAGAAGGAAATCTGGACTCTTTGGCTATAAGCACACAAGACAGTTGGAAGCTTTTCACACCTGGAATCTGCAAATGGTGATGAATATTTTGGCATGCAGGAGCTTGAGATAGGAAAAGAAAAAATGGCATTGGTTATGTGTTGAATTTTTAAAAAGATTTTCTTCACAACCAGTACAGTTGGAAATTTAGGTCAAGGTCTTAAATTTAGTTTCCTCATTGACATGCTCAATGATGGTTTTCAGGATCCTAGCTTCTAATGAATGTATTTAGAAAATATTCAGATTGTAAGTGTAGGATGCCTTTCTAGTTTGGACGTTCAAATAGACACACTTGTAAACTCCAAGACCAGAAATGTTTTAATTTGAACATGCTTCTTAGCCTGTCTAAAAAAGTGGACTTTACCATAAATGTGATGGAATTAGGACCTTTGAACATTTCCTGCCCTGATTTTCTCTTGATGCTGACTTGTTAAACTTTTTTTTGTTCTTTTAAGTTCTTCTTCTACTCAAAAGTAGAAAGTACAGAGTGGAAAGCAACTTCGGTAGATTCCAGTTAATTTACTAGTTTCTTAAATGAACTGAAGGCGGGCATATAGAGTTCCTAATAAGTGTAGGGAGTTCCTAATAGCAAAAGGTTGATATTATTCCACAGAGGAGGCAACAGGACATATGATTTTCCTTTCTGTGGAACAGAAGTAATCTTCTGTCCTTACTTGCCTTTGTCCTGAAACTTAGAGTACCACCATTCAGCCAAAATTGTCTGTGCTACTTTCTCAACCTTAGATCTGGATTTAAACATCTACAAAGGCTGGTAAGCAGAGATTGGCTTCAGTTTAGGGCCATTGCTAAGGAAACTATATACATACACACAAATTACATAAAATGGTTGTCTTTGCTTACTGAGCTAGAATCAGCTTTTACAAAATTTACTTTTTTTTTCCCCTGGAAGTTTTGCACTGCTTGTTTTTTAACAGCATATAATCTTTTAGTATACTTGGTTGGGGTAAATTAAAGAAGTCTTTTGTGGGGAGTTGTATGTACTTAAAAACAGTTAAGTGGATAGAAGAATTTTAAATGATGGATGCTGATTGTACAATATTCAAATCTGGATATAAGCACTAACCCTACTTTACCTATTCTTATGCTGTGATCAGTTCCCAGGGAAAGGCTTCTGTTCTGGAACAATGTCTGTACTCATTGTGTTGTCCTAGTTATTCCATGACCAGTCACCTGGAAATAAATTTGATGGAGGGCTAATTGCCTTTGGTTGTGATAATTCTGTTATCTTACACATTTCCTCTGATAGGATAAACTAGTCTGATAAGGAAACTGTTGAGTTAACGAATATAGAATTTTAAGGTATGTTGCAATTATAATGGACTGTTACTTTTTAGGAGGATTATAAAGAAGTGTTCATTGTGCAGAAAATAACCATACTGCCACCTACAAAACTGCGCTGCTAAAGGATTTGTTGAACGAGTAAGGGAAAGCTTTCACCTTAACTGTTTGGCATTAACTATTCATCTGCTTCAGCAGGATACTGAGTTTCTTAAATTGTTTAATAACATCGTAGGCTGTTAAACAGCTATGCTGAAAGCAACATATGGCTGTATTTCACTAGTACAAATGAGACTGTATATTCTTTTATGAGTCTTTTATTTGTCTGTGGAATTTAGAATGAGTCAAACAAACTGAATTCGTGTTCTTCAAAATTTAGAGAAGTTTCAGTTTCAATTTTGTCCTGAGCATCACCTCCAAAGAATGTATATTTATGTCTGTCCAAAAGTGCTTTAAATATAGTCCTCTCCAATATGTCCTTTTCCACATGAATTTGGAGAAGGCAATCATAACCTAAATTGCACCTACCAGAATACGTTTTCTGTTATTAGGTAAGATATTTATCCACTGCAGGACTTTAATAACTAACAGATTTTCAGTTATACAGTGTTAAGATCATTAGAGAACACTTCAGAGCAATGAAATGCAGTCTAGATCAGATTGTGGATGAAGGCTCTAAAGAAACCATATTTTTGCAGCAGTGCCTGAGTGTGAACATAGAGATGTATAAGCATCTGATAGAGTTGTGATTTAGCAAAAGTATTAAACTACTTCAGACTTAAATTAGGGAAATAAGACTACTGTCACAAAGAAATAAATCATCTTTTCTCCATGTTAGGTATTGGTATGACTGAGTGTAATTCAGTGTTGGTGTCTAACTCATTGTTGCTGCCCATTCCACAAGAAGAATGTGGAGCAAGGAGAGGATTTTCAAAGGAGGACCACATAAAAGACCTGTGGGATAGGAAGGAAGCTTAAAGCTTAATTTATTAATTTAGAGGAGGTTAAAAAAGGTGTTTAGATGCTTAAATGAGGTTAAATTACTGGGTGTGGAATTTGGTTTCCAAAATTGTGACAACGTCCTGTGGTAAGAAATGCAAATTAGACAGATTAAACCTTGAAACAAAGCAAGTCATGCTTACTGTGAGGGAAGGGACGTACTGGAACATATTACCACTGAATATAGGGGACTCTTGATCATTTGGACTCTTACATATTAGTGTGTGCTAATTCACTGAAGGGAGTGAAGTTATGTAGCCTGATTAGGTAGAAGTTTGGGCTAATTTCAAGCTTCCTGGCCCTGAACTTTGATTGTGTATAAATGAAGATTTTTTTACCCAGGCCATGCAGATGTTATCTACAGTAATACGGTACTTCTATGATAATTCTAAAAGTGTGGGATGGTTCTGTGATCCATGTATTGTACCATTGTGTTCTGGGCCAGTTACTGATGCTCTCTTAATATGCTTAAGAATCCATGGATGAATAGTTCTCAGAAATGTTTATCAGAGCTGTGACTATAAATTGTAATTTGAAAAGTTTGGGGTTTTTTTCCTAAAAAGTATCAAATCAGGTATCAGATAAAGGCTGATTACCAGTATTAAGATAAAAATCTAAAACCACTGTTGTTGTATCTTTGCTTTAATAAAGCATCTACTTTTCCTACAGGTGATGAATTTTGCTTGTTTGAAAGCTTTAGCAAAATCATATTTGCCAGTTTTAGATTTTGCTCCAGTGAGATGAATACTTCCTCCATCACTTTTTTAAAGCAGATATCAGAAAAAAATCCCAAACAACAAAGCCCTTGAAGTCCCAATATAGGAGTAAACATATTACTTAGTGAAGAGCACCACTTACTTTGATGTAACTGGGGGGTGGTGGAAGGGGAAGCAGAGATCTGAGCAAATGGAAAAATCACTGTACATACTCTAAGCACGTAATTTTGGAAACAGACCTTTTCCCCTTTGTTAGTGCCATTTCATTTTCTCTTTGACTTACTTAGTTCCTGACTGTGTTATGATAATTCTCTTGGAAAGAACAGTAATTATGGTCAGTGGTTAGTAATGTTAAGGGTGTTCACACAAATCACTATAGTTCTCTTTAGAATTTTGACCTTATCTGCAGGGGAGAATTTACCAGCACCAGCAGAATTTAAATTAGTTTAGTTTAACTTGATTAAATTGCAGGGTGGATGCTGTTACTCAGAATATACAACCTTAATTTGGTTTCCCTTCATTTGTTTGAATTAAACCAATTCAAGCTACATATTCTGAATGAACACTCTTTTACAGGGATATACTCCACTCTAATTTGAGATCTTCAGCTAATCCAGATTAATTTTTCTTCAGAGGAGCCTGTTTTCTTTGGAGTTGGTTTAAATGTCAGAATTTACAATTAAAGCAAGAAAGGCATAAAATGAAATAAGGAAAATAAATATGAAAGAATGTGAACAAAACCCTACAGTTACTGTCATATCAAACAAATATCTATCTTAAAAGCTAGGTCATTTAAGCAGTGGGTTGTTTTTAAAAAGCATAATTTAGTTCTAATAGCAAACTTGGCATTTGTCCACATGGAAGGGCATATTGTTAATTTAAATCAGAATGGTTGTACCAGTTTTGCATACCATTTGTGTGTTGATTCAGGGAGAAAAGAACTTCTCATTTTTAGTTTATGCTATTTTGGAAGTGATAGAAATAAACCCAAAGCAAATACACTTTTGCAAAGTCTTATCATTGGATAAAAGAGTTTGCACAAAGAATTACACTTGTATAATTATACCAGTGTAACAAATAAGCAAAATTCTAGAAAAGCTTCAAACAATTGAGATAAGCTTTTAATTGGTTTTAGTAGTTGCTGGTGGGAGCCATTATGGATGGGTTAATCTCCAAAAGACAAATTTTTATATTGCTATATAAAATTCAGTTTCGAGATGATTGCCTAAAGCCAGAAAATTAAAAAATTAAAGTGATAGAGTTACCCAAGACAAGTTGTTTTCTCTTTAGCTATTTGTACGCTGAAATAAACCAACAAAATTGTACTTTAGACATATTTAATCATAAGTTATCCTAGCTATGTGAAACACATTGTAAAATGTGGAATAGTCTGTATGCAATGCAATAAATTAAATTATAGTTCCAATTTAAGTATCTGGTTTTAATTTTTTGTTTTTTGGTTAATATTACTTAAGTTTATTATTATAAATTAATTATAGAACTAAATAATTAATAAATTATTAATTAGATTTTTAAAGTTATTATTAAAATTAAATTTAAATGTAATCATGATTTACAGCAATTTGAAACTGCCTGCAGAATATAACTCTGAAAATTTTTACATTGATTAGTACTATTTGGGATTGGACTTGGAGGTTTGAGAGCAAGCAGGTTAAAAAAGTAAGGAAGAATATACTTAAATTTCTTTCTGCACTCAAAGTTGTTTGTCTAGAATTGCAACATAAGTCACTATGGGATAGAAAAGCTAGTTACAATGCTAAGTGCGAAACACAACATTTTCTGTATTTCATGTTATTCTGTTAATCATTGAGATCCCATGTTCTGCTCTGTTTCTGCAGTCACTGGTTAAATGGAAGCCACTCCTGGGATCTGGATGGTTTCTACTGACATAGACTTTGCATAGCAGTTCCATCACATCAGGAGGTTGCAATGAGTGGAGGAGGGGAGCAGCCTGACATCCTCAGTGTGGGAATCTTGGTCAAAGAGAGATGGAAGGTGGTGAGTATGCCTTCCCGCAGTTCCTTTTCTTCTTTAAAACATGATTTTAAGAAGATGTAGTTTGCACTTTGAAATCTGTTTCAATGTTCTTGTGAGGTGTAGTTTACTTAATACTTACATTAAATGGTGAAAGGACTTTAAGAAGAAGTTATATGGATTTAAGGTGTTTTTTTTTTTTCTGGTAAGGACCTAGGAAGGCTTTTAAATCCTGAATTAGTGCCTATTTAGAGCACAACTGGAAGAGTCCTGTTAGTATATTGAATCCAATCAGCCAGTGATTATGTCAGTTCATTTTGGAAATTAGTCAGGCACCCTCTTGAAACTAGTTGGATTGTAAGATTTGTTACTTCTTACAGGAAGGTCTTTCAGGATCTTCCTGGTCTTCCAATTAGAAATTATTTTTGTTTATTATATTTTGTAGCATAGGTATATTTCTGGCTGATTTATATCCATTCGACTGTGTGCCAGTATTTGCTTTACCATAAATAACTCTGTTCCCTTTTGGTGTTCATATATTGGATTTACATATAGAGGGAAATAGTATACATTTGAAACTATTTTTGCTGGGAAAAACAGACTGAGTTCTCATAGTTCCTTTTCCATTCCCCTGATCACTTTAGAATTTTTTTTTGCTTGTGGATTTTTTTTGAGGTTTAAAAAAAAAGGGGGAGGTGGGGAGGGAAGAAAAAAGCCCCAGCCACTTCGTAATAGAATATTTTGGGTATCTCTGTGTGTTTAGTAGGCTGTCAGTGGATACTGAATCACTATTTTTTGCACCATCTTTGCTTGTATTAGAAGATGCAGATTCATTATTCATTTCAAATTCATATAGAGAAAATAATTTCAACTATCTTGTGCTCTGTCCTTTATTTAAAAATGCAGGAAGCTGATAGTAGCTTTGTATAGGAAGCTTTTATATTTTCTTTTGTGTAAATAGAACCTAAATGGCTATCTTTGAGCGTAAGTATTTGTAAAATACCTTCTTATATTGCATTTTAATATGGCAGTGAAGTGAAAACTGAAAGCATATTCTTGAATCAAATTGAATAAAATAGCATTATAAATACATAACAGTATGCTAATGTATCACTATCCACAAGACTACTCAGTTGTCTGATATGTACAACAGTAGTTTTGTTTTCTTCATTTATTTTCTTTCCTATGTAATGAAGAATTATGATCAGATTGGTGTGTTTTCAAAGGTTTTGAGAGTAGGCTGTTGTTCATCTCAGATTATTATATGTTTTAACTTGTATGTTTTCCAAATCAAGTATTAAAGATAGATGAATGACAGATATTGTCTATGGATAACTCTTCAATTTCTTAATTTCTGTAGCAAACATTAAGGATTTCTTGATGGTATCTAAGGCAATATACTTCTTTCTGAATTCAGGATTTCATAGGACAGTTTGGCAGTGAAAGAAAATAGCATGCAAATTTTAAAAATTCGTTAGTGCTTGACATATATGTTAACATAATTAGTTAGGGTCATAAAGTTCTGTTAGGTTATGAAGCATTGAAGTTTTTTGCTAGTGTTCTTGAAGAAGAATAGTACTTAAAAATGCCTTGTGTAGAAAGATGAGGTGGTGTAAACCAGTGGACTTTGAAGTTTTGGTGACAATGAATGCTGTCCCTAATTGTCACTAGTGCTGCTGATTGCTTCTTGTGGAACTCTCCCAATATCCTGTTTTTTTTTTTCCGCCCCATTGAAGAGTGGCAGTTCTGTAGTATGATTGCATGAGATTATTTTGCTGTAACCAGTTTAAGAAAATAAAAGTACACATTCTGGAAATTATGTAAAGATTTGCAGCTGAATTGCAGTTTCCAGAATTGGTCTTTGTAACTGTGAAAATATACCTGGATTTTGTGGACATGAATATTTTTAAAAACTCTGCTAAATTTAATTTTAACCTAGATATTCTTTAGGGTGATTCTATTTTGAAAAGTAAGCATAGAAAAGGCATTATAAAATATTTTTTCCTCAGTGACACTCACTCTCTACTAATCTCTGTATCTATTAGCATTTGCTTTTATCCTCTGTCAGTGCTTTTTTTCATCCCTCTTTTTTGCCTTTGAAACATTTATAACAATCCTGACTTGGTGAGACCTGATTGTAATCATCATTGTTTTTAGGTAGATTTAGGAACGTCATTCACAGTGTAAGTGAAAGTACCAAGGTAAAACATGTAGGAAATTGCATTGTTTAGACTTGAAGCATACAAAGAGATAGAAGTGGAAGAGAGAATGGAGAGAATGAGTTTGGGGTGTGAGATGCTGTGTGCAAAGAAGAGAAGCTTGAAACTAATGTACAAAATGGGAGAATGTGGTTCAGGTGTAAATGACAGCAACATGGTCCTTGTCAAGGTAAAAGACATTGAGCAGATGTGGCAGGAGGCCAGTATGACTGAACAGTCAACTTCTGTCTTAACTCAAAAGCAAAATGCAAGCGAACAGAAGGTGGAAACAGGGATGGGCTGCCCAAGATTAATATGGAGACATTGCCTCCGTGTGTTGGGATGAATATATAGGAAAGCCAGAGCTCAGCTGGCAGTTGAAACTGGTGAGGGATGTGAAAAGCAACGAGAAAGGCTTCTACAGGGACATTGACAGAAAAAGACAACCAAGGAAAACATGGGCTTGTTGCTGAATGTAGTGTGTTGACCCAGTGACAAAGGGTGTGGAATTTTTTTTTTTTTTTTTTCCTACAATCAAAGAGAGCTTCCTTTGTGCCTGGAATTACTGACTGACGTCATTATTGGATTTATGGTAATGATTCTGGTGTACTTTATCTGAGGATAGAAATTGATCTGTTTATTTTATTAGTGTGGTAGTGTGCTTGTTTTTTTCATTTTGTTTGTTTGGGTTTTTAAATTTTTTTAAGCACACAGGCAGAAATAAAACCTTTCAGTGGCAGTCTTTCTCAGTCTGGCTATTTTTCAAAGCTGGTAAATGAAGTTATATGATAAACTACTATAAGTTTATATAGGGGTAAGGATGACTGTGCCACCTCTTTCCTTTTCTGCTTCTCACCTTTTTCACCATGCATTCTCACTGTCTCTGTTGTGCTTGTACTATACTGAAAATTTATGGCTTATGGTGAAGACTACGGTCAGATCAGTGTCTCTGTTTAACTGTCGGAGCCCTGTTAATAGCTCAGAGCTCAGGTAAGATAATAGCATTACCAGACCAAGAGGTGGAATGGAAAAGTACAGACTTAAAATGACCAAATTAGTAATGAAACTACATCTTCAGGAGATATACAGATACACAGATACTTTATTTTTTAAAAATATATACATATATATAATCCTGTTTAAACTTGTTATTTTTCACAATGTTTAGATGACAGATCTCTTTGCTTTCCGTGAAGACCAACACTCTGCATATATTAAATACCTCTGAATGTAAGCAAATTATATTGAGTATTTCATTGGACTTGAAAGGTTTCTCTTTCTCACAATTTGTCATTATTTCAGAGTTAACCCTAGATTCTTAACTGAGGAGTACCTTAAGCAAGTCACTGAAGACACAAACTTCTTATTCAGGATTTGTGATACTCTGTACTTGAACTTGTTAAGTTCTTGAAACATGTAGGTTAAAGAGTAACAGGCTTAAGCCTGTGTTGGTAGTATGCATGTTACTCTGCTTCAGAGAAAGTATACAGCCTGTGTGAATTTACAGTCAACAGGTGTTGCACTTGAAGCAGATATTTAGGTGAGCTCCTTCTGTGGATCTGAAAATGTGGTGTGCTATCCTATGCATCTTCTTAAAGCTGGCAATGAGTTGGCAATGAATTGGCCAGAAGTGAGCAATGTAGGTAGTGCTCCGTATCATTTCTTCCTCATCTTAAGAATATTGAAATAGCAGTTGCTTGCTATGGTGAAAGATCTTCAGGACAGAAAGTTCATGATGAAATATTGAGTATTGTAATCATACAGAGTAAAAAGTTCATGTGATATCACTTGAAAAATGCAAGTAAGCTATGTGAGCATTTTGCATGTTGCCTTCTTCCTTATTCTTAGGGGTCTAGGCTATTTTAAAAAATGTTTTTCCTTCGCAGTCAGATGGCTGATTGTCTGGATTAGGAGACATGAGATTTATTTTCAGAATCTGAAGATAGGTCAGCATATTGCTGATCTTTAGTTCCCCAGAATGTTTAGGTGATATTTAATACCGTGTAATCATATAACGTTAGCAAATGTATGTGTTCAAAGGCCATTTAGAAAACTGTGTCAGTTCTTTCAAGGTAAAATATAGTAAAAATAGAATATTTTATATATCTTAGGATAAGTTCTTTTTGTCTCCTTTCTCTTTTATCAGCTTTACAATGGTAGCTTCAGGATACATCTCCATATGAAAGCATTACATGAAAGAACATTGACATTTTTGATACTGAAAACCAGATAAGTCTCTGTTCCTTGTGAACATTTAAAGCAGAGCGAAAACACAACTATTAATGTTTGCTCTGAATGTAGTGGAAACTAAAATGCCAGGAGCATTCTTTTTACCTCTTCCTAGCAGATGAAACTTTCAGTGGTTCAAGTTTCCTTAGTATGTCCGTTAATAACAATGGTAGTGGTGAACTGTAAAGAAATGTGAGTAAGGTTTAAAGTATATATTTAAAGATAATCTTAGCCATTTGTTATAATTTATGATTTAGCTATTATGTGTAAGTCACTGCATATAATCGAAAATGCTGTCTCGTTTCAGTAAGTCCAAGAACTTTTATACCTTTAGTATTTGGTATGCGTATTTCTGGAAGAAAAAAAAAAGAAAGATGACACATTTTAAAAATGTCACTGTGCATTTGTATTTGAAGGTCTCTGGGTAGTACGTGACTATTTGAGGAAAGACTTTATTCAGCATGCTGACTTTGGTCAGATTCATGCTGGGAATGCTAGTGCACTCTTTTCTTGTATTAAATACAGGAAGTTTAGTGCAGATGGAGATCAGGTGTATTAGCTTGTTTTCCTAGGATTCTCTTCCGAACTGTGGTTAACCATACCTTTGTAGATTATTCAGTAGCTCTTTTACGTACTGAAGGATATGATTATATTATGTTATAATGTGTTGGTAGTACAACAATGTTTGCAGTATGGCAGGCAGTACAAAGAAGTATTGATGTTTTGTTTCCTTTGTTTTCTTCTGTCTTTTAAATCTGTTTTTGTTCTTTATTTTTTTCTTCAATATAGTTGAGGAAAATAGGAGGTGGAGGATTTGGAGAAATTTACGATGCACTGGACTTGCTTACTCGGGAAAATGTTGCACTGAAGGTCGAATCAGCTCAGCAGCCAAAGCAAGTGCTGAAAATGGAAGTGGCTGTGTTGAAGAAACTGCAAGGTAGGGCTGTATCCTGAGTATGCCAGAAGTAGAATGTCAGTGTATTTTCTTAAAAATTCATTATAATCTCTATTTAATCATTTGAGTAAATATTCCCCAGGTAAATATTCTGCAGGTTATTGCTAAATGGTTATTAAAAGTGGAATATAAGCTCTTTCAGTTTCTGAAAGTTTTGCTACAATGAACCTTTTATTTGAAACAGGATGATATGAAAATAAAAAGAACAAGAAAAAATTAAATTGTTGCAACACCTGTACTCAACTATAGTTTATTCTGGATTAGTGTCTTCCCCTTTTTTTCTCTAGACTTCGTTGTTGCTGTTAGCTTTTTATTTCCCCTTCTAAGATGATCTCTTTTTTTTCTGTACTATTTAGTATTGAATATTTGCAAGTCCTTCACATAGAATCCAGAATAAGAATGTTTTTATTTCTTTGCCTTTGAAAGTATTGCCATGAATAATTCTAATGTTGAAATGGGAAACATTTAACAAAACCCCCCACAAACAAACAAAAAACCCAACTTTAAAATACTGTAACTTGTAGAAAAAAAAATTATTGGCATGTAGAGTCCTGAAGTACTTTTAGGGTTCAGGTCCTTGACCATTCAGAATCACAGCTTTGAATAGTTACTTCTGATGTACCTTTAAATACTTTAATGTATGAAGCTTTCAATACAGAGAAATATGCAATGGCTTCTCTTGATTGCTTTTCGCAACATAATTTTTTTTTTTTTTAAAAAAGTTTAAAGGGTAACTTTTTTCTTTAAAAAAATCTTTTGAATCTGTAAGGTTTTGACTAATACATCCGTCCCTGCCAGCAGCCTCATTTTTCCAAACTCTTAGCTTGAATAAAACAAAATCTGCATGACATATGGTGCTACCTAATCTGCTGTAAAGGTCACATTGCAGCAGAAATTGACAGCCTCTATAGTTTTAAGAGGGCAAACATGTCACATGTTACAGTGTTAACAAACTGTTCCTATGTTTATCTTTTTTTTTAAAGAATTTCACAAAAACATCTAGTATTACATAGTCAAGGAAGGAGATTCGGGGACTGCATATTACCTTTGTTTGAATTTCAGAGTTTCTCATCAAGAAATTAATAGTAAATTTCAGTATTACCAGTCATAAATTTAGAAACCATTTGTCGGGGGTCTTGAAAGAAATTATCTTATAGATAGTGAGTTTTGAAGAAACAAATACTCTGTAACTCATGGATTTTTAAATGTTCATAATAAATTTTTCAAATTTTCCAAGTTGTTTTCCCCCCTCCCCCCACATATGAGCTTGATTCTATTTTTAACAAAAACCAGACTCTTTAAAATAGTAAAGGTGAAGCAGCTAAAGTAATAAAGAAAATAGTAATAACTGAAATAAAATACTGGAATTTGGTAGCACTACAATGCCAATGTATTTGTAAAAACATGGCCTTATATATGACTGCATAACTGGAGTGTATTATAACTTTCTACTGTGGATTTAAGTATAGTGAAGTTTGAATTAAGATGTTACAAAAATTATTTTTTCTTAGTAAAAACTTTTTAACCTATTTTTCAAAACCAAAAATGTTTGCTGAAATAATAAAAATTTGATTTGTGAATAATTGCCATAGGGCCTTACAGAAGTTATAACTTTCTTACTGGTTTTCCTTTGGGAGTATAATTCCTTTAACAACCCAAGTCTTCCTGCAGAAGAGTCTCTGGCTGTACTGAATCATGGGAAATGCTGTTTCGATGGAAATAACAGAATAATGAAACACCTGAACAACTGAGGCAAATAATCTAAATAATGTATAATCTAAATACCTATATTTCAGTTATTTATTTTCTCAATATTATTTCTCTGAGAAAACAATAGAATTTTTTATATAACTGAAACTGATTTTGTGTTAGATCTTTAGAAGGAGCTCTTCTGACAACCTTCCTTACAAGAAAACAATCTAAATATCATTTCTTAATTTTTATCTCTTACTCTCTTGCATAGTTTTTAAAAAAAAAAAAAAGTTGGTGATTCCATGATAGTAACACGAGAAGTGACCTTTAGTCGTTGCTGTGCAAGTTGAACATTACAGTGTAACTGCACTTCCATTAAGTTGTCTACCTTCCCAAGTTTTCAGTATGCAAGAGCTAAAAATTTGAAGCAGAGAAAAAAATCGAGAAAAATTGACAAAAATGGGAAGTGGAAAACAATTTTATCATTACTTCTTGAAGAATATTTTTTATAAAATGCTTCATTTACCGTGTAGATTTTTTTCTTATTTTTGACAAGTTTTTTTTTTTTTAATGCAGATTTAGACCAGGTGAAATTGTAAACAGTTCTTTTAGGATATTTTTGTAACAACCTTCTAATAGCATACATCCTCTGTGACCAACTTTTATCTTGTTCTTCTATCCCTTTTTTGGCATGTGTGTGTATATATATGTATGTATATAATTACTATCCTTTTCTCAAAGGGCTTATGTTCTCTTACTTTCAAGGTGTTCTAGTTACCTTGGATATAAATCAGAGGAAAGAATGTAATTGTCATTAAAATAGTTTTTCTTGCAAATATTTGGAAAATTTGATCTATGAATAGCATGTAATGAGAGAAAGTGAGCTGACAGTGTCATTCAGAATTCTCTTGATGTGTGGATGTGATTTTTTTAAAAAATATATTTATTATCATGTAGAGTTTCTGGGAAAATTATGGAGAAACCAACTTTTAGGAAAGAATTAAATAAACAAGTGTAATATGTCTCAAGCCAGCAAAACAGCTCTTCCAGTCTTTACTAGAGCTAGGCACATTCTCAAGGTTATAAACAAGCTTTCACATGTTTCTGAATTAGAATGTTATTTCACAGAAACTGTGAAACTGAAATGGGAATGGCTGTTGGCAGAAGTGCAGGGATGTACTATTTTTAATTATTTTTGCTTTCAGAAATTTTGAAAATTAAAACAGTGTGGTCATTCATTGCAGGGGTGAAATGAGTCATAACTTTGTAGGTATGCAATGAAAAACTTCAAAGAAACTTTTTAAGACCCTGATCTAGCAAAACATGCTTAAATATGTGCATAGTTGTATGACTTTTCTCTTAATTTTGCAGAAGTATGTTCACTGATACGGCCGTATATTACAGCTTAGTCATCAATTGCATCTTTGAATTTTTTTTCCCCCGATAATGATGCTGTCTCCTAATTATTGTTATCAGAATACTGTTTAACTGTTAAAATTCTGGTTTTGTTATTGTTGGGTTGTTTGGGGTTTTTTTTAAAGAAATCTGCTGCAACAGATGGTTGCTTTGTTTAATAATGTTGTTAGGCCATCTGTTCCACAGTCAGATGGAAGAAGACAGATTTATCACATCTCACTCAGTGAGAGTGAGACTCGCTCATTTGGTTTCTGTCTCACACAACCTTACAGCCTTCTTCCTCACTCATTTGCAGCTCTCTGGCACAATTTAGTGATGGGCTGCACCTGGTGTAGGCTGAGAAGCTAGCTGTAGTGATACACTGCAGCCTGAGGAATGGCATGTAGGCTTCCTACCCTCCCTAGGAATCTTTTCAAGGTTCACTGCAGCCTATTACCATCTTCTTCACCT
Organism: Antrostomus carolinensis; assembly: GCF_000700745.2. Lineage (NCBI taxonomy): Eukaryota > Metazoa > Chordata > Aves > Caprimulgiformes > Caprimulgidae > Antrostomus > Antrostomus carolinensis. Next base: position 15,959 of record NW_010320231.1, read on the forward strand.
GCTCCCCAGCCCTGTGGCTCTCAGGTGTGAGAAAATACTGTTTTCTCACTGGGGGGAAAGGAACTGAAGGTATCTACAAAGGTGTAGTAGCTGCGTATGGCCATACTGGAGTGGCAGAGGATCATGCTATTTGAATAAGGTGTACAGGCACTACTTCTGTCCTTTCCCGTTTCCTCAGATTTTTGTACAAGTTAATCTTCAGAGAGTTTACCAAACAACTGGAGTTGCCAATCCATTTAAAATAGGGTTACTCTGGCCAACCTGAGTTCTTACTGAATTTGTCAGATGAAATCTGTCTGTTTCTCTGAAGATATTCCTTCAGCATACTCACAGTGGCTGCAGGATGAATCATAAATATGTGAGATGAGGCTTCATTAACTGGAAACTGCAGCAATGAATATGCAAAATTTCATCTTGACAAATTTACTGCAAATCCTTTTTCTTCATAAAATTACATTGTCTGTAATATTGCCTGTCTTACTTAAACAAATGGTGGAAGGAAAAAGTGGAGGAAAAGCGGTGATACTTACAGCTTAGTACTTACATATTTGCAGAAGTTGTAGAGATTTCTTTTAAAATAATTCTTTTAAAATAATTTCTTTTGATGAATCCTGTACCATTTTCGTTGTTTAAATGGGCCTGTTTTAACTATATGTGGCAGGGAGTTTCCTGAGGAAGCAATAAACAGGCAACCACTCTTCTGTTGAGTGAAGTGAGAATACTCAAAAGCTGTAGGGCCAAGTTCTAACGTTTTGATGGAGTTATGAGTGCAGCAGTAACAAAAACTCCCCCCACACTTGTAGCTAGCGGTAATGTTTTTTTGAATTTTTTAATTGCTTTTCTCCTATCTCTTATTTTTTTTTCTGTTTATGACATCCTGGTAATCCTAAGAGTAAAGAAATTAATGAAAAAAACCTTGAGTGGCACAAATTTTACACAGCTTTACCAGGCACTTGGCGACCATCAGCTTTCCCTTTGCTGTAGCTTCCTTGGTGTCTGAAATGAAGATGAATGCCCTGAGGGACTTAAAACCTACAGTTCCCTGTTCTGTTGTAGACTGGGGTCATAAGGGGTCCCAGCTTCTCTCCAGGTCAATGAACACAGATACCAAAATGACAGTGAGCTTGCATTCATTCCACTTCTGTTTTGCTCCTGCAGTCTTTGGCTTGCCTTTTTCTCTATTCACCTGGGGAATCTTATGCTTTGACTTAAAGTTGCAAATAGTAAAGAGATTATTTTTGACCAGCCCTCTTCTCCTCCACAGTTTGCTTGTAGGACAGGAGAAGGCTTTAAAGAAAATGGGCTTAAACCAAACTGTGATTTTTTTGTAATTTTTTTTTTAACTACTACAATTCTTTTATCTCTGCTTCAGTATACCTGAGCTGAATTTGTCTTTTATAGAATCATAGAATCATAGTGGTTGGAAAAGACCTTTAAGATCACCGAGTCCAACCATAAACCTAACACTACCAATTCCACCTCTAAACCATGTCCCTAAGCACCTTGTCTACCCGTCTTTTAAATACCACCAGGGAAGGTCACTCCATCATCTCCCTGGGCAGCCTCTTCCAATGCTTGGCTACCCTTCTGGTGAAGAAGTTTTTCCTAATATCCAATCTAAACCTCCCCTGGCACAACTTGAGGCCATTTCCTCTTGTTCTATTGATTGTTACCTGGGAGAAGAGACCAACTCCCACCTCTCTACACTCTCCTTTCAGGTAGTTGTAGAGAGCGAGGAGGTCTCCCCTCAGCCTCCTTTTCTCCAGGCTAAACAACTCCAGTTCCCTCAGCCACTCCTCATAAGACTTGTTCTCCAGGCCCTTCCCCAGCTTCATTGCCCTTCTTTGGACCCTTTCTTTTTTTATAGCTAGACAGCAAGGATCATGTTCTAGAAAAAGATATTAATAAATCGTATTAGTTGAATTATATATTCTACAATTTTTTAATACAAAACGTGACCCAGAGGTAACTACTGCTGTTTTCCTTCATTGTGGCAGCTGCAACTTATAGAAAAAGAGCAATAATGACTGGGAATGTTGTCTATAACAAGCCATCAGCTTTGCAAGAAAGTAACTTTTTCCCAATCAAAAATGTCTCAAATTTGTGGACGTTTAGGCATGTTGCCATGTATGTTTTCATAGGGAAGAGTGACAGCTGTGGTAGGGCTGCATATTTTATGGGTAGAACTGACATTGGTTTTACAGCTGTTGAACTGTGGGGGTGCAGGGCTTAATTTATTAAAGATCTCTAAAGAAATATAACTATCTCTTCCAGTAATTTGCTAGGTATTTAAAGGAATAAACCACAGAATTTCATTATTAATGGCTGATTTCTTTCTTTTTCTTTCAGGAAAAGATCATGTGTGTAGATTCATTGGATGTGGAAGGAATGACAGATTTAACTATGTGGTCATGCAATTGCAGGTCAGTGTATCAACAGAGCTCAAAGTTTGCTTGTATGTTTTGGTTTATTAGCCAAGCATCTATGAAAGTACCAGTAAAATTTTAGATGATGATGAATTGAAAAAACCACTTGGAGATCATGAACGCATAAATTGAGCATATCTTTATATCTTTATCCTGTGATATCCTTTCCATAATTCTCTCAGAAAGGAGAAGGTTTGCATCCTCAGAAAGACCTGACTGTTGAAACAGTGAACTTGATGTCTTCTGAGATAGTTCACGTTCCTTTGAAGTCTTAATTTGAAGATAGTCTAAAATATATTAGTCTGCATTTTGTTGGCTTTTTTGATGAAAGTGGAAAAAATACCATTTGCAAGTAAAAGAAAACACTTAATTCACTTCACTGAAAGATTTGTTCCTGTGAAAATGGCTAAAATGGGTGACTAGGACTTAAAGTTATGAGATTATTGTTCTCTGTCAGCTTGGTGAATATGAATACTGGAAAAAGAAGTGTGCTCTCGTTCATACTATTGGTTATCTGTTATTTTGATAGACCAACAGTTCTGTGATGTCATGGGGGGGTGCATTTCCTGCATCCTATATTTTTCATCTGTTTGGCTAAGTCATCTAAGATATACTGTGTAATTAAATAAATTACATACTTTTCTTTAGAGTGTAAAGACGTTTTTGTGAGCATTTTCCCAGTGGCCTTTTTTGAAGTGTGACACAGATGCAACATTAGCTAATAGTGTATGTTCTAGTCTTCTAATAGAGATTAGTTTGGTCCATGTTATTTAGGAGTAGAAAGATACTGAGATCCATATTTTCAAAAATAAGAGTCAAAATTTAATGTTGGAGATACTCAGGGACATATACTCATTACATTTAGGTGAGATGTGCTATCCTTGCATATGAAAATAGGTAATAATTCTGTGGTTAACCATGAAGAACAAAAGAAGAAATAGGAAGATTTTATGCTATCTGTGAATCTTGATATTAGTATTTCTTTATTAAAATATCCTTTTTCCGATCAGGGTCGGAACTTGGCAGACCTGCGTCGGAGTCAGTCTCGAGGAACATTCACCATTAGCACCACTCTGCGGCTTGGGAAGCAGATTTTGGAATCTATTGAAAGTATTCATTCTGTGGGATTCTTGCACAGGGACATAAAACCGGTAAGTTTACCCATAAAGTCAAAACATGCAAGTAATATATACTCATGTAATCATTAGATGGCTGCATAAATAAGAATAGATTCTATACTAGATGTTAAAATGAAAAAATGAGAAGGGACAGGAAATTGAATGTTTATTCATCAGATAGGGCAGAATTTTTTTCCATTAACTAATGTTGGATTGCAACAACAGTAACTTCCATCTTTGTCATCATTGTCTCCAGTTACTTAGGCCTCATTGCAATTTTCTGTAGTTAAAACTTCCAGCTCTTATCTGTAGCATCATGCAATCAAGAGTATTTGCCATGGGATATGATATAATGAGTTTGGCTAATGGGCATTGATATCATCACTTAATAAATCTAAGATAATAGATACTAACTATAGAGTGTATTTGTAAGAATTTCAAAAGCAATTTTTGGTATATAATATATTTATAACAAACAAGGAAAGAAAAGACAGACTGTAAGAGAAAACTATTCAGTTGTTCTATTGAACTCATGAAGTTCAACAAGGCCAAATGCAAAGTCCTGCACCGGGGTCAGGGAAATCCCAAACATAAATACTGGCTGAGCAATGAGTGGATTGAGACCAGCTCTGAAGAGAAGAACTTGGGGGTGGTGGTGGATGCGAAGCTCAACATGAGCCGGCAATGTGCGCATGCAGCCCAGGAGGCCAACTGTATCCTGGGCTGCATCAAGAGAAGTGTGGCCAGCAGGTCGAGGGAGGTGATTCTCCCCCTCTACTCCGCTCTCCCGTAAGGCCCCACCTGGAGTGCTGTGTCCAGTTTCTGGAGGCCCCAACACGAGAAAGATATGGACCAGTTAGAACAAGTCCAGAGGAGGCAACGAGGATGATCCGAGGGCTGGAGCACCTCTCCTATGAGGACAGGCTGAGAGAGTTGGGGCTGTTCAGCCTGGAAAAGAGAAGGCTCCGGGGAGACCTTATAGCTGCCTTCCAGTACCTGAAGGGGGACTACAAGAAAGCTGGGGAGGGACTTTTGACAAGGGCAGGTAGTGATAGAACAAGGGGAATTGGCTTTAAGCTGAAAGAGGGTGGGTTTAGATGAGATATTAGGAAGAAATTCTTCCCTGTGAGGGTGGTCAGACACTGGAACAGGTTGCCCAGAGAAGCTGTGGCTGCTCCTCCCTGGAAGTGTTCAAGGCCAGGTTGGATGAGGCTTTGAGCAACCTGGTCTAGTGGAAGGTGTCCCTGCTGATGGCAGAGGGGTTGGAACTGGATGATCTTTAAGGTCCCTTTCAACCCAAACCATTCTATGATTCTATGATTGTGCAATTATAATAAAATGAATGTTGTTCAAATCTCATTAAGACAGTGCCTTCCTTTTAGCGTCACACTTTTCTTTTTTATTTTTAATTTGAATTTATTCCTGAAATCACATCAACTATTTTTAATATTACTTTATATTAAAAATATCATTAGAACTCTGAACTTTCAAAATTTGTAAATGAGAAAAAATAAGCAAATCTTATGTTTTCTAATAGACACAAATATGGCTGGTTGTATTTGGCATATACAGCTAAACTTCTTGTCGGATGAATGATGTTTACTTCTTGTCAGATGAATAAGTTTCTGTGCATTAGGGAATTTTCATTTTCATCACTTCTACCTTGCAACTTTTTATAAAACTTGTATGCTTCCTGCCCATCCCCAAGACTTAATTTAATAGGGAAAGGACATAGAGGCAGTTAATGTCAAATAAAATAGGTGCGAAGGAGGTCGCTGGAGCGCAAGATTTTAATGATGAAAACAATTCAAATTTTGAATGGGAAATATGTCCTTTATGGCTGTCAGGATGGATTTGGGACATCTTGTTATCTAGCGGTATCTTGGAGTCTATGGGATGGAAATATAGAATGCTTTAGGGGATGGAAAAAACCCCAGAAAATTAAATGTTGAGCCAGGATAAATAGGAGAGTGAGGCAATCTGAGCTTCATAAAAGAAAGAATTTTTCTTCCCCTTTAGGAGTTAACATTGTGACTTACATATGCAAAAGTAAGCAGGATTACTTTCCAGCATGCAGTTTTCTAGACTTGAAAATACAAGTCCATTTTATCTTTTATCATCTAGATACGTTACATTAAAAGCAAGCTTTGTGCTGAACTGAAATCTTGAAATCCTTGATTGGCTATTTGCCTCGTGATGATTAGGCAATGCTGAAATTCTGTTCCTTTTAAAATAATGTTGATCACACTCATTTCAATTCATAGTTTCAATTGGTTTTTACCCTCAACCTTTGCCATTGAAGCAGCTATGAATTTCAGATTTTAGAACAGTACTGCTGTTTCATTTAATGGAATAAGAAAAGTAGTTTTTCTAGAATTAATTGCATTAAGCTTCCAGATTGCTCAAATGTGTAGTATCAATTCCATTTCACAGGACTTTTTAGCTTTTTTTTTTTTTTTTTTTAATATCATGTAATCCATTTTAAGGAGATTCGTTGGGGAGAGACTTGGATGGAATCAGCCAACATGTTCAAACATCATAAACTACCAGTACTGAAGAATTTTTCTTAAAGGGATAACATGGAATGTTAATCTGTAGAGGCAAATGAGAAAATGTAATGAGGTTTTTCAACATGAATTACCTCTGTATATCTTCACTTGGAGTTTCCAGCTTTTACTGTTTGTTTACTTTGGTGGGGTTTGTTTGTTTGTTTTAAACCTCATTCTTCCTCCTCCCCTGAAAAGGAAAAGGCAGTTTGCACCCCTTATTCTGTATTCTGCATATATGATATTAGTGCCTTTGTTTAGGTGAACTTGTTAGCTCCTAGGTTGGTAGTTTTTTGAAATGTCCAAATCAATATGTGAGTGGGTGACGTGTTTACAAAAATTCTTGCTAAAAATTAATATAGTGACGACATAAGATAACAATCTCTTTGGACCACATAGGCTGCTGTTCAGGTATGCTAAGTTGTATGTCTGATTTTTCTTAATGTTTTCTTCAAATTTAATAGGGTTTAGTAGAACTGAAAATACGGAAGGACAGAGAAGTAGAACATGGATTCTCTATGGTTGTGTTACTGCATTAATACATGTACATATTGAAACGTGTGTGTCTGTATATATATGTGTATCTATATATCTATCTGTATTTCTTTTTCTTTCTAGTCCAACTTCGCAATGGGACGTTTTCCTAGCACCTGTAGGAAGTGTTATATGCTGGATTTTGGCTTGGCACGGCAATTTACCAACTCATGTGGAGATGTCAGACCAGTAAGATTTTTACACAGTTGTCAACTTGATTAATTGAATATGATAATATGCTGTCTTTTTTTCTGGAGAAGTATTGGAGTTGCACTGAACTGGTAACTGATCTAGACTTGACAAACATCATCTCAGATCAGAAATGCCATGTGATTTATTGATTATATTAAAAGATTGGGAGTTGGAAATGAATCAAGCTTCTGATTTTTTACTTGAGGCGGAGATGTAGTCTGTGATTTTTTTTTGGATAATCTATCCTTTGATTTGGAAAATCAAGTGACAAATAGGTTTTCATTAAATATCAGAGTAATACACCAGAGCTGAATTTCACTTGGTATTACATGCTGCATAGAAAAGTCTATATAGGAGAAAAACATCAAACGCTAAACTGAATATATAATATTCTGAAAGAGAAAATCTGAATAAATAAAACAGTGATAGGATACTAATTATAATATATAACAGGACATAGTTAAGTGTAGTTGCTGTATTCCCATGCGATACAGTCTGAAGAAAATTGTAGAGAAAAGTGTATCAATGAGGACATTACAATTGTAAGTACAGTAGAGCCTCCCTAATTCATTGGCAGGCAGTCCTTGTGTTAATTTCAAAGTTTGAAAATTAGCAAGTCAGTGCCATGGTACATGGTGATGTTTTAAAGAAACATATTTTCTTTATTAAACTAGTTTAGTTTACATTGTTATGGGAATACTGAATAATGTACTAGTCAATATTCTGTATCATATTTGTTAATGTGATACAATTTGAGTGGTAAAAGCCATCTTGACAGGTTTTTCAATTTTATTTTGACAAATAAGTTGGGAAAGTGGCATATTTTTGTGTGCAAATTGTGAGGTATGTGAATTAGTAAGGTAAATTAGCAGGGTTCTGCTGTACTCTATTCCTTCAGCCATAATGCTGGACACTGCAATGAAAGCAAAGAGCAGGGGAGACCAACAGAGTGGCTGCTGCTGTTGGAAAGGTGAGATAAACATTTTTAGTAGTTTAATTTCTTTTTTATTTCTGTGTTCTTGTTGTGTTCTGTATGTTTGGCTGCTTATAATGTTTTTCTAACTGACCTAGAATTTCAAAGACAAAACAATTCCCAAGATTCCATAATTTCTATATATATATAGACATCAATGGTAGTATTTTCAGCAAAAATAGGTGATAACAACAGAAAATTTAATATTTCTGCTATTCTTTTGTAACAACTCAGCTCTTGCCTTTTGTTTTTCATTGCAGTGCCCTACAATGTAACTGAAGTAGTTCTTCAATTTAAGCTGTTTAGAATTTGCTGATAGTGAAATCCATAGTAGAGTGGCAGTGAGGGGGAAAAAAAAGGCAGTAGTTTTATTTGTACTTGATAGTCAGAAATCGCTCTTGTATAGATAGCAACCATACTGTTGGCCTTGCTTACTAATAAAATGTGTTAATGTTTACATTAAATGTGCTATGTGCTTCTCCTTAAGGCTATCCTTCTTCTAAACTTCATTAGATTTCTTCAGCAGGTACCACAAATAACCTGGAACAATGTAAAAACATATTCTCCAAGAAACAGTATTGTATTGGTAAAACCTGTTCATTAGTTGAGGTTGATTATTAGATTTTTATGTTAAGCCTAATTTTTTATATACCTGACCACCACAAAAGGAATCCACTCCCACTGAGATTTTACATATCATCTCTGAGTCCTTGAACACGGTATGGTCTAAAAGAATTGGTAGAGAAGTTTTGGAAATTACAGTATCAGGTTTTAGTCCTTTGGCAGTTTTGTATGTCCCTGAACATTAATGAATTCCTGGTGGCCATAATTCTGTTTATTCAACTCAAAAAGATGGAAGAGGCCTATATGGATACTGTTGAAAGCAGAAGAGTTTAAGACAGGACCGTATTTCCCTCCAGAAGTCATTGGCCAGCACCACTGGCTGTGACTGTACATTCCAACAGGTGGAGATAAAAATTTGAGTTAGCTTCAAGACTGGTAGGGAATAGAGTGTTATGTAGTTCTTTGACAAAATGTAATTTAGACTGGCAAGGGAGTTGAAACTAAAAGTAAATTACAAGAATAAATTATCATCAGTTTTATAGCATAAATCTTCTTGTTAGTATAGGTACTATTCACTTGACTGAAGTTCAGACAAGAAGTTGAAAAGAGGTCCTTATGGTGAGGAAGACTTTTCTGTGAAATCAGGTCAAGAAGCAAAGAGGAAATGAGAAATTTTTCAAACCTTTAAGCTACCCAACATTACACTCTTAGTTAATTCCAGTATGTTGTACCAAGACAGACGAATGCAGCAGAGTTCCATAAAACTTCAGTGATAAGGTGTTCTTGTTTCAGATCTGTTATAAAAAAAGAGATTATAAAACTTGGGAACCCATGGTTTTATTCCAGTACTTGACTGAAGTATGTGCTGGTGGCTACTGGTATGTTCAACCATCCATTTGGATCCTTCTGCATTTCTGTTACGCCTGTGCTTATTATAGTCTGAATCTTCTCTTTTGTCTTTTCTCGCTGGTTTCCTTTCTTCATTTACCTCCTCATGTTGCTTTGCTTCCAGTTAGACTAGCTTCTCTCTTACTTGCAATTTTGGTGCTCAGTGGAATAGTACAATGCAACTAAGTGAAATTTTCTTTGCTCTCAGTTTCTTTTCTTTGTACCACAGTGAAACCTGAAACCATTCTGAATGAGTGTGAGAAAAGAAATCCAGGCTGTTTCAGCTCTGGATTGAATTATGCCTCATGACAGATAGAACACTTGAAGAATTTAGGTGCCTGATTCAAACAAGACTGTATTGAGTTTGCAAAATTTAATTTTTCAAAAGCTCTGACATAATCAGTTTTGGATGGCCAGTAGAATATTTTTTGACATCATCATGGTACACTCTCAAATCCCTCCTTGTCTGTCTTCATTCCGAGGCACTCTGGGGATACAGGCTTTCTGCAAATTATTGTGGGGGTTAATAAGCAAAACAAACATTTGTTTCAGCTGCATTCAAGAACAGTTTGAAATGATTTGCTGGATTAAAAGCAAGCAGCTACAAAAGCAGTCATCTAACATGAAGAATTTCAGCTTAAATTGGTAATATGCAGAAAGTTTCAAGTGGCTCAATGCAGAATCTTATATGGAAAGTAGTGGCCAATGTTTAAATATAGATTTTACTACAGGTGTCATATATGATATGTTGGCAGTGAAGTTCACAAACAGGCAGCAGTGCTGATGAGTCTGGGGAAATTTTGATGGAGTTCCAGCAATATTCCAATACAAAATGTTTACACTTTAATATAGAAATTAAAATTCATTCAGGTTAGAGAACTTAAATATTTTTGATGCTATCTGTAGTAATTACTTTTTTGTTTCACATTGTTACTACAGTATTTACCAAACATACCTGTTCTCATTACAGAAAATGCATTGATGACACAGACACTTCCCCAGCATGGGCTTGGTTCTCCCTCATCTTTTCTATGGTGTATAGAACTGCTCTGAATATTAGTTTCTTAATGTGCACTTACCTGTCTATAATACTCTAAATCATAGCCTATGGAACTACATCTTCCACACATCATATTAATTTCTCATCTTGCTGACATTCTTTTCTACCTTCACAAAATGGCTGCAGAATTAAGATAGAAGGAGCTCTGTCTTCCATGATAAATTAAATTATTCTCTAGAGTAAATAGATGTTATTAGGGCAAAAATTATTCCTAGGTTTTTTGTGCACTGTAGGCAAACAAAGCCTGTGTTTAAATACTGCTTATTTCTGTTCAGCTTGAGTGTAATCTGTCTTCTCCTTGGTGGGAGCACTGATTTCTTGAATTCTCATTTGATTGTTGTTTATTGCTAGAGATGCTTTAAAATGAGGCATTTGACACATAAATTAAAATACATAGTTATTCTAGTTTTATTCTGATTTACTGTGAAATAAAATAAGGTTTATCTCACTGTTTTCTTTCTTCTATGGTACAAAGTTGACAATAAACAAAGCTGCTCTAGTTCAGTTTGCCTTGAAATTAATAGTGGCTCGTATATTAATTAGTAATTTGAAATTATTTTATTTCTTAAAAGTGTTTATTAATGGAATTATCTAGGGATCATAATATAACCAAGCTTGCAAAGAAAATTGTGAAGGTAGATTAGTCTACAATTCAAAGAAAATGTTTACCTTGTCTTTACTGAGAGATGTTAGTGTCCAGAAGTTTCTGGAATTATGCCATCAGAACTCATTTATAGCTTCTCTCACACCCATGTCATAACATACCATCTATTGACATATTTTCCTGTACTGGTTTTTCTTCTCAACATTACTAGCTTTTGTCTTCTGTGATTCCTGTCGGATTCCTCTCCATTTTTCCATACAAGTCTTAAACCTGCATCCATATAGTTTCTTCCTCTTTATCTTTGGTGACAGTCTTCCTTTATCTGACTTTCCTCTGCCTCCAGCTTCTTTCATGATTTAATATCAAGTTATCTTTCTTCAGCATTCCCCTCTCTAGTTTTATGTTCACTCCTTTTCCCCTTTGTCTTCAGATATCCTCATTCATAAACACATTTTTTTAATCTCTAGGCACATGATTCATGTTCATGATGTCCCTGTTCCAATACTGTTTCCTTCTGTTCAAACTAAAACTGTGTCATCTGTCTGTAGTATCTTTGTATTTTATGATGTGCACAAGTCCATGGGACCTGATG
>NW_010320232.1:0-220 GCF_000700745.2 Antrostomus carolinensis
AGGGACTGGGGGGGAACTGGGAGGGACTGGGGTGGGAACTGGGAGATGCATGGGGGGCACTGGGCCATACTGGGGGAGGCACCAGGTCATACTGGGGGCACTTGACCATACTGGGGAGGTACTGGGCCATACTGGGAGAGCACATTACCATACTGGGGAGCATGGGGCCATACTGGGAGAGCACATTACCATACTGGAGAGCATGGGGCCATACTGGGAG
>NW_010320232.1:294-859 GCF_000700745.2 Antrostomus carolinensis
GTGGAGCCCACGGGCCCCGACTGAGCCCAGTGAGCACCAAACTGGGAGCACTGGGAGGCACTGGGGGGACTGGGAGGGACTGGGGTGGGAACTGGGAGGGACTGGGGTGGGAACTGGGAGATGCATGGGGGGCACTGGGCCATACTGGGGGAGGCACCAGGTCATACTGGGGGCACTTGACCATACTGGAGAGGTACTGGGCCATACTGGGAGGGCACGTTACCATACTGGGGAGGTACTGGGCCATACTGGGAGAGCACATTACCATACTGGGGGACACCAGGCCATACTGGGAGGCCACTTTACCATAGTGGGAGGCCACTGGGCCATACTGGGAGGTCACATTACCATACTGGGGAGGTACTGGGCCATACTGGGAGAGCACATTACCATACTGGAGAGCATGGGGCCATACTGGGAGGGCACGTTACCATACTGGGGAGGTACTGGGCCATACTGGGAGAGCACATTACCATACTGGGGGACACCAGGCCATAGTGGGAGGCCACTGGGCCATACTGGGGGACACCAGGTCATACTGGGAGGCCACTTTACCATACTGGGG
>NW_010320233.1:0-558 GCF_000700745.2 Antrostomus carolinensis
TCTTCTTCTCTTCCAACCATCCTTGCTGGGAAAGCAGCCCCTGCATGCCTTGTTCCTGTGCTGAAAGTTCACAGGCAGGGTAAAAATGGAATGAACCCTTTTGGTATCAGCCCCAGGCTCTGTGTGGGCAGGCAGGGGCAGGCAGGAGGCAGAGCTGTCAGCAAAGGAAGGGCCCAGCCAGGTGGGGCAGCCGGGGGATGCCGACAGCCTGCAGGGACAGAGGCGCAGGGCAGGGACACCGAGCAAATGAAGAGATGCAGGATCACTGTGTGCAGTAGGGTTAGAATGTGTGAATAAGTGCATAATGTAAACAATCAATGGCTTCTGCTTAATCATATTGGTTAGTCATACGGGAGTCCTGTTTCCCACAATGTGTGCCTGGGCAGGAGGGATGGTTCTCTTCCATAAAAAGGAAAGCACTGAGCCAGGAAGAGGAGACAAGTGACCCTTGCATTGCTGGGGCCTCATTGCCTCCTTGTCCCTGCTCAGCAGCCTGGCAGGGGCCGCCCCAAGCTCCTGCCCTTGGCATTGCCCATCCCCACATGCCAGTGCCCATCC
>NW_010320234.1:0-449 GCF_000700745.2 Antrostomus carolinensis
CGGATCGGGACATTTAAATTGGCGTCACGGAGGTTTGGTCTTTTAAAGTGGGGGGAGCAGTCGTCTGAGGAAGGCAGCATGTGGGTTTTAAACACCAAACACAAGGAAGCCCAGCCCCTTTACTTTCCTGAGAGGTCTCATTTAGCACACGGAGGCAATAGGAGTCTTGTAAAGCGGGGGGAACATTCGTCTCAGGAAGGCAGCACGGGGGTTTTAAACACAGCAAACACAGACAAGACCACCCCCTTTACTTTCCTGAGAGGTCTCACTTAGCACACAAAGGTACGGTCCTTTCAAGAAGATCGCACACAAATTTCAAACACAGGGAGACTTTCAAACACAGACAAGCCCACTCCCCTTTACTTTCCTGAGAGGACTCATTTAGCACACGGAGGCAATAGGAGAGAGATTTCCACTCAAGCACAGTTAAAGCGGGGGAGCGGTCATCT
>NW_010320235.1:0-6774 GCF_000700745.2 Antrostomus carolinensis
AAGTCAGCTCTAAGGGCTGGCGGCAGCTCACGGCTGAGCTGCAGTAGGGAAACTTAGTGGTGTCCTTTATAGAACGAGTGCAGAGTGGCTTTTGGGACGGGAGTATTTTTTTGCTAGCTGACCGACAGCGAGGCGAGTGTTTCCCTGTTCATCGCCGTGTCTTGGAGAGATGCCTTCGTTGCCCGGTTCCCCTTGCTGGAAAGGGTCCGCCCCGAAAGAGCTGGAGTCTCTGTGCGACGCATCCTCCGCCGCTGCCAGCCGCGCTGCAGCCTTGTCTTACCCCTCTCCCTTTCAGAGCACTAAGGTCAAGTGTAAAACCAGAGGCAAAGTAACTTTTGTGATTGTATAATGGTTAAAAATACTCACGCTGGTTTACTGGGAAAGTATTTTAATCTCTGTGTTTTCCTAGGACTGTTTGAAGGTTGAACTGAACTGTGTTGGTTTATTTATAACTTGATGTAGAAACATAATACAGAAATGCATTTGCTTATATGAGTAAAATATTTTCTGGTTTAGGGAAGCTTAATTTTGGCAAGCAAACTGCCTTAATTACAAAGAATATATTTTTCAGTGGTAATATTGCTGGTACTTTTAGCATCCTGTTGCAATTTTGGTGTCCTTTAAGTGGAAGAAGTTGTTGGCTAAGTAGTGGTCTTTGTTTTTGGCTCTACTGCTTTCATCTTTACAAGGACATCTTTAGGTCAGTATTCTGATCATACAGAATTAGAAAATACAGTTTTTAGCTAGACACCTACAGTGTTGCTTGCAAATCACTTAACTTGGCAGCAAGAGTTACTATGCGTTGTGCTGTGGTAGTACGTGCATACCTTGCTACTTCCTGTCTTGTAAAAGCTAAATGCTTACTGAAAGCTTACTGATTTGAGGAACGTTTTCACTACAGAACCAAGATCTCATAATCATTTAAGAGAGGCCTTACAGTGGAAGTTACGAGGCACTTCTCTTGTAAGGAATTGTAAGGCCTTTCCCTCCCTGCCTTAGTGGGGTTTTTTGTATAAATACTGTTTTTTTATAAGATTGAATAGTAGTTTAGTAGTAAAGTCAGCTTGTTTTGGATAATGTGTAATTCATTGGAAATGCCTGTAAAGGGCATTTTTGGTGTCCCTTTCCTCATTTCTAGTGGCAGAGTTCTACATTTTTTCCTCCTTTGCCTTCTTACCTTTCTTGTCGTTCTCTGTTGCCTGAATAGCTGGTGGCTGTGAACCAGGTCCGTAATGTGAAGTGAATTTTTTCTATCATTATGGACGTGTCAATTCCGTAAAAAGTTAGGGGCTAGTCTTTATTTCTTGCATGTGTAAGTAGAACACTAGATTCAAGTAAGTTATTTATATACAGTATTTACAGGATTGATTCAATAATTTTAGTGTTTACACTTGAAAGTCAATTCTTAATTAGCTAGTAAAAAAAAAAAGCAGTCACTTCTGTCACAGTGCTATGTAGGGTCAGTCTTATTCAACAACAGCTACTCGTGTTTGGAATTATTGAAGAATGTATAAATATATCTTAAATATATTTATATTTATAAATATATCAGCCTTCTTGCACTTTTCTGGGCTTTTGGTTCAACTAATTATACAAATATACTTGGATTTTAAATTTTTACTCTGGTTTTACATTATAACCCTTACTATCTGATAATTAATAATTATTCTCTTCTTTTGCAGCTAAAATGAATTCAGATCCTGATCCCCCTTCCAGTCCCTCTCACCCCCAGCTGCATCTTGGAAGGTCCCAGCTAAACGCTGCTGCTGTGCACCATAGTGAGAACAATCAGAAATCTGGACCAGCCTCAGGAGATACCGCAACTTTTTCTTCTTCAGTTCCTGGCTACTCCCATAGCAGGGAGAAAACTGAAAAAAGTGGTAAGTGTGAAAGTGTTTAACATAAATTGTCTTATGTTAAACCTTGGGAGATTATTGTGCATATATGTATTCTAAACTCTGTTTAAAGAGACACTATAAAGTCGAGAAACAAATTTATCAAATTTCTTTTAACCTGTTTTTGTAGAAGTGACTTTTCTTCTGCAACTTACTTTGTGAGTATTTTCGAGTTTTTCCATCCGATTTTTCTTATGTGTACAGAGCAATGGGAAAGAAGTTTGTCTGAAAAATTGGCAGGCAGAATTAAATGTAATTTAGCATAATATTAAGGTTTTGATTTAATTCCTTTAGTTGGCTAGGTTGCATGCTGACTATAGCTTTAATATGGATTCTAATGTGGATGAATAGCTACTACTGTAATGTAGATTGAGGGAATGATAAACTGATATATGAAACAAGAGTGAAAGAAATTAAGTTAAGATTGGCAGGCAGATAAGAAGTTGGATCAAGAATCATGATACACTTTGAAAGGCAAAATGATACTTCCCCCTCCACCCCCCTCAGTTTGATGAACCCATTGAGTTTCAGAGATTGTGAAAACTGATGGGATGAGAGAAATTTCTTGTGCAAAAGGGAGAAAGAAATATCTGGCTCCTGTAATTAGATGCTGAGTTCCAGTTTTAAATTCATTTTATAATCTAAAACTTGTGCAAGAAGGTCTTGTGTTCGAGGTCTAGCAAAATTATTGCTGTTTAACTTTCTTTAAAATTGGACTTTTGATTCTGAAATTGCTTGTGTGTATGCTCTTACATTCATAAACATGAGTCGCTCTATTGAAGGTAATAAGGCTGTCCAGGAGTTTAAAATTATTAAAAGTGTGAATATTTACATGACATGTATCAGATGCAGCCGAGCTCTGCACATAGTTCAGACTAACACTGTGGCTGTGTTGGCACATCTACTGTTTGCATCTAGTTCAGAATAGACTGTTGGAACCTTCTGGGTTCTTTTTTACTGAAAGGCACATTCCAGATGGAGGAGAGTATTTTGGATACCTGAATTTCTAACATGCCTCAGTGTATCATTAACAACTTTGTCATCTCATCTACCTATAAAAGAATTCAAAGATGATGGAGGATTGACACTTCTAACATTAATTAGTTTAGGATCGGTGCTAACAGATATGTTTTATTCCTTTCTTCATTCTCTGGTTTCTTGGTATGCTTTTACAGGGCAAGAACAGCAACAATATTAGGAATATGGCATGGAGTTACCTTGGCCTTTGCTATAGTGTGATTTGAAAGAGTAAAACATAGGTTTCTGTTGTTGGTGCCCACCTTCATGCAAGATTCTGAAAATTAATACAAGCTATCAATCTAGTGGTGTTTTACACAGAGATTCTGTCAGATATTATTCTCTAGCTAATTTGGAGATTTTCTTATTTTATATAAATATTGGACTTTTAAAATCATATAGAGTTTTGCCGTAGTTCTCTTTACAGGCCTGTGTATTTGCTGATGATCCCTATGCAGTTTTGTACTATAGATGCGTTTGTTTGTTCCCCTATAAAAGAGGAGTTTTGACCCTTAATTTATTTCTCCATTTCAGTTGTGACTCATTCCTGATTACTTTAAATCTCTTCCCATGAAAATCTTTTCAGTGACTGGTGCCACTGTCATTGCCCTTTCCATCCCCGTTTTAACATACACAAGTAGCTGCCGAATGAGCTACTGTTGCCATTGTGTCACGCTGGAGTCTCTAACAACCAAGAATTTGGTGGTTTTATATAGCAGATCTGTTCAATAAGGTCATGTTTCTTCATCCAGTATCTTCTACAGTTATTTCAGATTTATGTCTCTTGTCGTAATACTAACAGTTTCTAGAACTGAAAACTTCTTTAAAAGAAAGGAAGCAGAGAATTTGTCTTTCACTTATAGCAGCATTGGTAATCAGAACTTAAAAATGGGGTTTTTAGTAGGACTTCAGAAAGAAGTACCAATTCAATCATGTATGTACATATGGAAATAAATATGAAAAAAGTGATTTTTTCAAACAGAAAACTGTCGCTTCAGCAATTTTCACAATATTTGAACTGACAGAGAAGGTATTGCTTGGAATCATTAGAGCCTTTACCAATAAATAACATTCAGGTTCCTGATAGATCTCAGAAGCGTGAAGGTGGTCTGGTTGTATGAAAGGACATATGCACTAGAACAGATGTTCTGGGAAGGGCTGTTCTGACTTCTTTCTTGGAAGATTAAGAAGTCGGTTACTTTGAATAGCCACTATTAGTGACTATTCAAAGTAACTATAATAGACTGTAACTGTGAAGAGGACAGAAGAGTGACAGGACCAGAGGTTGTGAGCGCTAACTGGAACAAAGGAGGTTCCCTCTGAACATTAGGAAACCACTACTTCTTGTGGCTGAGCACTGGCACAGGTTGCCCAGAGAGGTTATGGAGTCTCCATCGTTGGAAATACTCAAAAGCCATATGGACATGGTCCTGGGCAGCTGGCTCTAGGTGGCCCTGCTTGACCAGGGAGTTGGAGCAAATGACCTCCAGAGGTCCTTTCAAACCCCAATCACTCCATGATTCTTGAAATATTCTTGCCAACGTATCTGTATTTCTGATCTGCACTTTTTCTTCCAGTCTCTGCTTATATATGTTGTGTTTAAGTCTGTAGCATCAAGGTGAATGTTAAGTAATTTATTTCCTGGGAACACCCGTCACCTGCTCCTGCAGCATAATCTGTATTTTGCAGCATAATCCAGCAAATTAATGAATGCCCTGGCTCTGACTCAGTAAAGTGCTTAAGCAAACACACATCCTCAGCTGCTCAGGCACTTCTTCTGGATCAAACTCCTATACTATAGGGTTTTTTCTTAGCAATTTTTCATTCTGTCTTCTGCTAATGTATCATTAGATACTGTTTTTTGTTATTCCTTGTATAACTAATTTCACAGTGGGAGGTGACAGTGCTTTGAGAATTTATTATGCAAATCAAACAGATTTAATGAAAAAAAATCTTCAATTTTAGTTTTTGAGGTGATTTGTAGATATTATTTTTATTGTTTTAAAAAAGAAGAGTATTCCTGTTTCTATCCAAAGCTGTTGTGTTATCTAGAAAACTTTTGCCTAGATAAGTTAGTGTTTTCTATGTGTGTGATAGGAATGGAATGAATATCAGTACATCAACTATCATGTTTAAAAATAAATTTTTAAAAAATTAAAAATTGTTTCTCTCTCAGGGATGTTCCTGGACAGGAAGTTTATTAGTGAGCAAAGCATATACACTACTAATTGTGGCTTCTGAAATTTTAAAACCATTGAGTCATCATGTAAGCAGATTACAGGAGAGTTGCCAGTTGCTTAAACAAAAAAGTTCTGCCCTTATTTTAGTAGCCTGTGCCAAGAGGAACATGGTGCATAGCAAGGAAGACCAGTGGCTGCTTCCTAATGGAGTCCAGTGAAGTTGGTACAGATTAAGACTCAAAACTCCTAAGACACTTTATTGCCTCCCCTCAGTTTCTGTCCAGCTGCTACATACTCCTTTTTGGCATCTGTCGTTCATCCACTCTATGCATCCTTCTTCCTTCAGATAAAGCCCTAAAGCAATGGAAAAAGAAATAGCTCAGATGAGAGCTCTGGAGGTCCTGACACTGGATTCTCGAAGTAGGCTTAAAAGCATCATTCTTGCTGGTGGAACCATTTCCTTTATGTGTACACAGTGCAGAGCCAGGGAAAAAGCACCTTCAGCATGATCACTTAGTTACCATGTGAGTGTCTGAATACTGCTGCTGTTAATGTAATGTTTTTGAAAGAGGCATGAATCCCCACTCCAGATAAACGGTCTGTGCTGCTGCGATAGAAAGTAGCTTTCTGTGACCCAGTGAATGTTTCTCTTTTGATTCAGATTTAAAAAAAAAAAAAAAAAAAAAAAAACAAAAAAAAAAACAAAACAAAAAAAGCAACAGTTGAGAGGAAAATTCTTTTAGAAATTATTTGTTCTTATGGAATGGTTTGGGTGGGAAGGGACCTTCAAGATGATCTAGTTCCAACCCCCCTGCCATCAGCAGGGACACCTTCCCACCTTCCACCAGACCAGGTTGCTCAAAGCCTTATCCAACCTGGCCTTGAACACTTCCAGGGAGGGGACATCCACAGCTTCTCTGGGCGACCTGTTCCAATTCAATAGTGATCTGATACTTGCTTGGGATACCTGGATTGAATTAGCTGCCTGAAGTCAGCTATAATGGTAACTTGAACCAGACTGACTCTCACTCAGGTCAGTATTTATTGTGCTGTGGGTTATCTGGAGGTGTTACCATTTCTTGTAATGCTTAAGTACTTTCAAGAGTGTGAACTATCTTTCTTAAAAATTTACTGTCTGCTAGTCAGCAGTTAAAAGAGGACATTCTAGGATAATAGAGAAATCTGTGAGGCTGTGTGAAGGTGATAATTTCTTGTATGTGGATGATATGAAGTTGGGAGGAGTGGCTGACACACCAGAAGGCTGTGCTGCCATTTAACGAGACCTGGACATACTGGAGAGTTGGGTGGAAAGGAACCTGATGAGGTTCAACAAGAGCAAGTGCAGAGTCCTTCACCTGGGGGGGAATAACCACGTGCACCAGTACAGGTTAGGGGCTGACCTGCTGGAGAGGAGCTCTGTGGAAAAGGACCTGGGTGTGCTGGTGGACAGCAGGTTGGCCATGAGCGAGCAGTGTGTCCTTGTGGCCAGGAAGGCCAACAGCATCCTGGAGTGCATTAAAAAGAGCATGGCCAGCAGGTTGAGGGAGGTTCTCCTTCCCCTCTACTCTGCCCTGGTGAGGCCACATCTGGAGTACTGCATCCAGTTCTGGGCTCCCGCGTTCAAGAGGAACAGGGATCTTCTGGAGAGAGCGTTCAAGAGGAACAGGGATCTTCTGGAGAGA
>NW_010320236.1:0-46960 GCF_000700745.2 Antrostomus carolinensis
CTCTGGCCGCTGGGGTGGCGGGGTGCCGCCGCCTACTCCCGCGGGTCTGCGCGCCTACCCCTGTGCATGTGTCCAGTCGCCTTCGCGGCTAAGCAAAGCCGGACCGCCTCTGTGTTCTCAGGGGCCGAGCACGGAAAGGCCTAACAGAGACATCCCAGGTGTCAGCACCGCATTCGAGTGGGTAAAGTTCCTTCATTTTGTGCCTTAGAAGCTCTCTCTATGCTTCACGCACGTTACAACACAAGATCAAGCATCAGTAATACACAAAATGCACAGTTTTCCCATCCGTGATGCTGCTTGTTACCATTTATGCCAATATAAGTTGTCGAAGCCAGTCTGCATTGTCATCACAGCATCCCAGAACCGGAATGCCCTGCATCTGCCTCGGAAACAGACCGGAGGCGTTCCTGGGCGCTGGCTGCGCGCTGTTAGCTTCTGACCATGGCCTGGGCCGCTGGCGCTGGGGCCAGAGAACAGCTCCCAAGCAGTTCAGTGTACTAGTACAGCCAAAGCCTAACTAAGGAAAGCAAGCTGGTTTCCACTAAGTGTAAATTCACTGTACAAGATTACAATTCTCATGAAAAAGACCTGGAGATCAGCACATCAAAAATGGTGGCAAACTACTCTTGTAGAAGACGTGGTCATAGGAAAAGGCAAACCTGGAATTCTGATCCTGCGAAAGCAATGGACAGCAAATTCCCTGCGCAGCAGCACGAGTGGTTTCCAGTGGGTATGGGAGTTACCTTGGCTAAGCCGTAGTTGCTTAGGTGTCTAATGAAGAAGAAAGATTTATTGAAAGTTTTAAATATAAGCTCCAACTTGACCACTCTTCAAATCACAAGTACAGTCTCTCCTTTTCTGGGCTATCCATTTTCCCCAAACCTTTTTAGAAATTTGTTATCTTTCAGAGTCTACTGATTGCAAAATGGCTGAAGCTTCATATTAAAAGTGGAGCTGTAGTGTGACTATATATGTGATATATTCTAGAAAAAGAAGGTGGAAAGGAATTATTTTAAACCCGCTAGCTAACACAGTTTCCATATGCCTTACCACTTCACATATGTTCAGTTACATATGAAATACGGACTCTAGAAAAAGCTCAAGAAAACAGTTCAAACTGATACATTTACTTAAATGTAAAGTAAAACCTAGTACTTCATTTCACACACACAAAACCATTTCTCAGAGGGTGAATTAATATATGTTAGTAAATAGGATGCTTACAGTTGGAATTTCTTTCATGCAATAATACATTTTGTTTGTTTTTCCATTTTCTCTGATGTCTTTATTAATTCTTCCATTTCTTATAGCATGCTGTCTGATGAATTGTGGGTGTTACTTTTATCAGGCTTGAAAAAGTGCCAAGCAGGGTATCCCTTCTTTATTACAATCTTAATCTTCCCTTCCAGTCACCTGTAAGACTTAACTAAATGAAGCATTAAAGGTCTGCACAACAAGTAGTAATCAAAACAGAATAAAATACTAGGTGCTGTGCTGTTTCTCCGTTATTGTCTGAATTTGCCTTGCCTTTATTTTTATCACAGTGGGGCGCCAAATCTGAAGTCTTATTATATCAAGTTAAACATCAGCATTTAAATTTGAACTGTTTCACTGCAGATTATCTTACCAGACAAAAAGAAGTAGGTGAGAAATTAAGCCCATGGGAGGTCAGGCTGGGGAGCTTCTGAGTGGAACATGATGCAAAACAATAACAACAACAAAAACCTAGAAAGGTGGATATGGAGTTAAAAGAGAAAAGGAGCGAGGAGCAGCATTTTGTAATTTTCAAATGACAAGACCCACAGCGTTCACAACCTCACGCCGTACTTATTAAGTGTCCTCATGCTAAGTGCCTAAGTTTGTGCTTTCCAGCTCTACCCTTCCAACACATAGCCCCACCTCACCAAAGACCATGTCCCATTCTGTATTCTCCTCTTTCCAAGCTTATCCCAACTCTTTCCTGTCTTCTTCCCAAGCTAGCCCTGCTTGCAGGCCCCCAGCCTGCCAGCTGTAGCCACCTCAGGGATCCCAAAGCCCTTTCAGCCTAGGCTTACTGCACCAGCCTCAGCACTTGGATCATCCCACACCTGCGCTCCTATTTAGAAGATATTCTGTATTCCCTGACCTATCCAGGTCCCCTCCAACCGCAGCAGATGGGCTAGACCAAAGGTTGAAATAGCTTGAAGGTTTTTTAGAGAACACAACCTGCAGCTGCTTTCTTTATTCCTGCCATGTGAGATATTCTCCCTCAATCAGATTGATCTGTTTTAGGAACGTAAGACTAAGACCTAAAGAATTGCCTGAAACATCAAAACCAGTACACCACAATGGCAGACAGCCCTGACATAAATGGCCAGTCTGGACATGTCCTCTTCGCAGGCCACTACTATCTATAGGCCCTGAAATACTTCTCAGCTACCTGTAACAGATGTAGGGCTTACTCAACACTCCTCTCCCCTTAACCAGAGTCTCTCTGTGCCACTTAATACTGTTACTGAGCCTATGTGAGGCAGGACAGAGATGAGAAACACGTATTGTTGTTGATTCTTATCTGAACTTTATAACAGCACCTTTGCTGATGATTTGGGTTTCCCCAAATCTTGATCACTAGCTGACCAAGTTGGGGCTGATTTTACAACTCCAATACTTAAAATAATAGTTTATTGGTTTTCATCAGGACCCATAATGCTACACCAATTTAGCAATACTAGAGTACTGAGGTTCCTTCCTTACAACCCTAGTTAAGAAACCAGCACCTTAATTAACTGGATATGCTTTTAGACAAACATATACTTGTTCTGATGTAGATATTTTCCCCTGTGATCACATAATCGGGCAATTCTGTACTAGGAACAATTAATGGATGATCATTCCAGTGGTTGGTTGTATTGGAAAAGGATCACGGACAAAACTACAGTATAAACTACAGACAACTAGTTATAAGTCTTGGAAATCCCCACTTACAATTTTGGATGCATGTGTTACTTGACTAGACACAAGGAAGAAATTTTGTGTGAACAGGTTGTCCAGAGAGGTGGTAGAAGCCCCATCCCTGGAAACATTCAAGGCCAGGTTGGACAAGACTCTGAGCAACCTGATCTAGTTGGAAGTGTCCCTGCTCACTGCAGGGGGGTCAGACTAGACAACCTTTAAGGTTCTCTTCCAACCCATACCATTCTATGATAATTCTACAATTCCTATAGTGCCATACTACCACCTGTTCATTTACAGGTAGTTCTGCACAGTTCATGAAGAGGAGGGCTTAGCTGACACTGCAGCATGATTTTGTTTCCTTCCTGGAGTCCCTGGGAGCGTGTCTGCATGCTGTAAGATCTCTAGGGGGACCAGGTACATAACAGAGCCTTTTCTCTCCTTTCCCACTCTGTGCAGGAGAAATAGCTGGGACATTTCTGAAAGAGTCATGTAGAAAATTTCCCACCACATCCCTATCTCACAATAAAATGGGAAAATGAAATTAAAAGCACAGATGTGCTCCATACAATAAACTTTACCAGATAGTTAGGTATATTCATGTCCTCTTCCAAATTTCCTCAGTGCTGCTGTTCAAAAAACCAGCGGCACACATGGCTTTTACATGCACCTCCCTCCAAGACAGCACTTGCAGTGAGGAGCATACATGGGAAAAGGGGACCAGGCACTATGATAAAGGTTCATACTCAAGTACAGATATATATATGTCTCTTAGGCTTAGGTAGAGCTGGACAAGATGAGTGGAAGTGGAAGGGCTAGAAAGGGGCAGTTACTGAGAAACTTCTGCCCTCTGCCAGGGGATAAGGAAAAAGAGTTAGATGTGAGAAAAGGAAGGAATAAAGTCACCTCATTTTTGCCAGGTTGCCCTAAAGCCCTTAAACCCCCTTGCTAAGAGGGATAGAGGAAGAAGTGTTCAAACTGAAAGAGGAAATAATCCACATGCAGCCAGGAAAGCTGGTCACAACATTTCTACAAGGTGGCTGTGCCGCTATCTCCTGATCCTCTCATACTTGTTTCATTCACTCCCCCCACATTGCTTCTAAACCTTTCTTCTGGCTCTTTCATGTCAAAATGCAAGCCTGTCTTTACCATTTTAAAATGAGATTCAGCTTGTCCCTCCAGCTACCACCTTCTCTATGTCCTCCCTTTAATTTCTAAACTTACTACCCACTTACAATGAGCCTGCAGTTTGTCCTCTCCAGTTCCATTTCAGTTATAACTTCAGCACTTGCATCTCAGACTGATTCTTACATCCCAATCTGACGAACAGTATGTCTACTCTTATAGTATGTCAGCTACCACTGCCCACAAACTACCTGTTGAGTAGCTAGCTCCACGTTTCTATCACCAAACTTCAGAGTGAAATATGAACAAACCCTATATCTTGCAAATTATATCTGCAAAATTTCTCCAAAACAGACCCATTCCTATCTACCCACATACTTAAAATTGTTGTCTGGGCTGTCATCGTACCACAGCCACATCCCCTTCCCTGGCTTAACAAAAGCAAGCTTACCCTAATTAGATCTTGCCGAAGTGAAGATCTGTTTCTTAGCCTGCTGTTTTGACCTTGCCATCTCTCCCTTTATATCCCTCTGCTGGCTCCCTCCTCTATGCTACATCAAACACATGCTGCTTCTTTTCCCTTTCCACACCCATTAGTCTGTTCTTCCCCATCCTCTTATCTAAAATACCAAGACATTGACTTCCACACTGACCTACCCATGCTGCCAGTCTTAATTGTCCATATATCAGACTTTCAAGTAAGACTTCCTGCTTCATGCTTTCTCTCATGCTAACTCCCACCTTATTTTCCTGTTTTATACCCCAATCATCCCTTCGTTGTTATACTGACACAAATTTTAGGCAGCACATGGTCTATGACCTTCTGTGAGCTATGGCCTTCTACCTGCACTGATAAGCTGATACCCTGCCTGTGTATGTCTTGTCACCTATTTGGTCTGCCTGTTCCCCCCAGTGACAATCAGTGCAGTACTATTGGTAGAGAATAAGTATAACACTAATTGTGATAAATAGACAAGTAAAATCAGAAACCAGAAATGTACCACGCCACAGGGAAGGAAAGCAAAAGTAGCCCAGGTTTTGCAACTGAGCTTTTATCCTCATAAGAGGAGAATAAAAGACAAATGTAAAGGTGTGTCACAGAGATAAGTGCTATGAGAGATTGTTTTTGTAGTCTTTTATACACCCATATTTCCCCACATACATTCAGACTTGTTCAGACATTGAACATCATGAAGAGTTAGTTCCGATCCAACTCTAGCTTCAAATTTTTCAACCAGATCCATCTCCTAAGACTCATATAAACATGACAGTGAAGCCTTTATAATCTCTCAAGAACAGGAGATGGCGCTGTTGTCACTGACATGTGCCTTCCAATTTTTTTTCTGGTGAAAAGAAAATAAGTGGAGAAATAGTGGAGAAAAAGGGAGGAATAGAAGAATAATAAATGCACAGAAAACCAAAAGGACCATGTAAAAGACAGCCCAGATCTGGAATTTTTAAGAGGTGTTGGTACAGAGGGAGGTGTAAAAGCAGTTAGGAGAAGCAGAGAGGCAGCACAGACCATATGCTGGATGCAATCTTCCCCATTTCCCTTAAGATACTATAAAAGAGGCTTAGGCAGGTGCTGAATACTGTCGGTTCCCCATTGACTCTATAAGGAGATATTATTGATCAGCAACACCTGGGAAGATCAGGCCCAGTGTGTCTCAAGCCAGGCGTTTCAAAACAGAGACATCAGAAAGCAGTGGGAATGTAAAAAAAATAGCTTTAAATAATTGTATGGGGAGGAGGAAGAGCAGAATCAGGCAGGCAATGAGAAGCCGTGACTGCAGAATGGGCCCTCTCTCACATGGACTGCGCGCTTTTGGCGTTATCAGGGCTGTGCTACATGGCTTCCTTTCTTTATCAGCACAGGAAAAAAGAGCACAGGAAAGAAACAGTCAGGTATCTTTAGGACAGTACTGTTAGTGTTGTGCTGTGAGATTACCCACATCTAGGTAAGAGATGCCAGCCTGAAATTCTTCTTTGACTGAGCAGGACAGCTACATTCACCATAACCACTCTGATAATCCTGGGCTTTTTAGGATGTTTGCTTTAAAAATGAAGCAAGAGTTCTACTGTTGTAACACTGTAAACATCCTTCGTTCAGAAGCAGCATTTAAAGGCAGCTGACGAAAAGCAGTTGTGTCCAATTAAACATTCCTAATGATGGGAAGTTGCAAATCTATACTATGTGGTTTGTTACTGTGAGCTATATAGAGGAAGTTAAGCTGGTAAATATCAAGTTAGACTGAGTGCAGTGGAATGGTCAGGAAAAGATGAATTAGGAAGCAGAATTAGATATAATCCTTTGCCATCTGTCTTTATTTTGCTAACCTACTTGACAGGACACTACTGAAATCTGCAGTCATTATTTATCTGCTTCCTGTAGCTGAAGAACATTTGCTGTACAGACTTGAAATAAAATGCTTCCCCATAACAGTCGGCTTTCCCATTTGTTGATTCCAATCACCTTCCTTTTTTAAAAGAAATTAGGACTTTCCATTCAGCCATAGGCTGCACTCTTCATTTTTGACCTCCCCCCTGCTTGCTAGGACTCAAACCCCAGGTGGTAAAGCTTAAATAGACTTCACCATTGTCACTACAGGGAAGCAAAAGGGCTGTTAAAATGTATGTAACCCATGCTTCTCCAGCTTTCAGCCTGAAAAGCATATATAGATCTGGAAGAAATGTGAGAGACTGTCCATACAGTATCGCAGTTTCTCCATAACAGATTTTGTCTATAGGTCTTCATTTAGCAAATCATGTAAACATGAACTTATCTCTAAGCACATGCCTGAGTATTTTGCTGCCTCTGGATTTGGGTGTACAGGGGATTCTACTGATAATGAACCAGATAAGAGGATCTACTGAAGTGGGGAAGATACTCTGTAGTTTCTGCATGAAAATTTAGCAGCTGCAACCCTGGGAGCCTTTAGTCTTTTTAAAGCCCTGGTGTTATTACTGGGAGTAATACTACAGGAAAGTGGATTTTTAAAATTCCCAAATATAACCAAAGCAAACTACAAGGACCAATGTGGTTCTCACTTACTTCCATGGGAATAGTGCAAAATGCGACTTCATTTTGGGGAGGGTGGAAAGAAGGAAGGAAGAGAGGGCAGGAGGCAGGGAGGAAGCTTTCACTTTATTTCCAACTCCTAGGTATTTTTCTTTGCAAATGTGAAGGTTTGCAATTCACTGTCTTTTCAGAATGCAGGGTATGAAGAACTTTGTAGCTCCTTGGCTTCAGAAAATACAGCATAGGTGAGTAGCTTTTCAGGGATGAGCTAAAGTTAATCTGCTGTCCCTTCTGGGACCATAGAGATAACCTGCTTAGGTACAGAGAAGTTACCTTTGGTTTTCAGATCAGTGAAGGAATTGGTCAGGTACTGGTTGAGAGCAAGGTTACTTCCTCAGTGGGAAGTCAGGATGTGAAAGGCCCAGACCACCGCTGCCTTCCATCTCTCACAGTCTTTTACATCAATATAAAGCAAGGAAAAACAGGTTTATAATAATCTGCTTCATCTTCCATAGTAGTTTAGGTTATGCTGGTTTAACTAACCTCACAAGGAAAAAGCAGGAATCAGTTGTGTCAAGATGTAATTTTCACATTTTGAATTGTGCATTTGACTTCAAAGAACTTCTTCCAAGTTTATTTTGAATTTCCCATACTAAAAATAAAGCCACAGAACAACTCATTAGTTTAGCTGAGAACAGCAGCTTTGAAAGCATGAGTCAAGAAGAAGCTCTAGTGTTTTGAAAACAGCTCCTAATGCTGTTGTCTTTAATGGGGATGGCTAACCTTCCCTGTTTCCCTATATTCCCAGTGATTCTAAGTAGAAGCCTGCCAGTTATTCTGCAAAACTCCTGACTCATTCCGACATCATATAGGGCCTTCTTAATTGATTGCAGGATATCTTCAAAGGAAGGCTCTCCTTTGATGCTGTAAAAGGTTTTCCAAGAGGTTACAATCTCTTCAGTTTTTGTAGTGTACTTTAAAGATAGTGAGATCAAATGATAAATCCCCAGATCAGCTCATTTTTGGAAATACCTCACTTTACAATTTCATTGTAAAGACAGTGGGTGTTTTTAAAAATTATTTTCCA
This sequence comes from Antrostomus carolinensis, assembly GCF_000700745.2. Classification (NCBI taxonomy): domain Eukaryota; kingdom Metazoa; phylum Chordata; class Aves; order Caprimulgiformes; family Caprimulgidae; genus Antrostomus; species Antrostomus carolinensis. The sequence goes on from NW_010320236.1 coordinate 8,163, forward strand.
ATTATTTATTAATTAATTAATTTGCCCTGGCCTTGCAGGTCTAGTTTGGGTCCTCTTCATACTGTCCATACAGGAATAGTAAAAAAGAGGCATTTATCATATTGTCACAACATTTTTGTTTCTTGCTTCACCCTTTAAATCTCAATCTCGTACAAAATTATAATAGTAGTCTTATACACATTTATGAGGTCTTCCATTAAAGTCCATTTAAAGTATTTTACAGAGAATAATGTATGAAGCCCCACAGCACACTGCTGAGGTATTTCTTACTACATTTTTACACTCAGGAAAATGTACCACAATAATCATACAACTTGACAACCACAATAATTAGTCGTCAAGTTTTGGGCTAAAGAAACGCTTGAACGGAACCCAGCATTCAGAAGATGCATAATTTTCTGAAAGTATGGCCCTCCTCTTGTAGCTGCCCCAAAATGGAGGCATCCAAAATAACTCTCCATCTTTGAGAACCTTGACATTAAGATGTTTGCTTCAACCTCCACCTCTTGTCACTGCATCTAATTAGTTCTTTTTAATTCAGTGTTGCATTAATTCTTGAAAATTCCCACTGTAGAGGCATAACACTATATTGCGAAAAAAATGACTTTCTTAAAAAAAGGAAGAGGTAATATTTTCCATTTGACCTTAGCCTAGACCCATTCTGATTTCCACTGAAATAACTGTATATATGGATGCAGAGCAAAGCTGTTTCTTTGGAGATCTTGCAAAATTTTTAATGAGAAAACAGTTTTATAATACATGCTTGTATTGGAGATATATTTGTAAGCTCACTCTAGAGATCTCTGACCATCTGTGCTTTAAAAAAAAAAAAGGTGTTTATGGATCATGGTGCAGATTTTTCCTCATAAAAACATTTGGAAAACAAAAGCCAGAGAGAAAAATCCCAACTTTTGGTTAGCTCTGCAAGGAAGTTCCCAGATGAACTATTTCTGGATTCAGCATTGTTACCAAGCCAACATGCATGTTTCTTCTTTACCTTTCTGATGAGATCCTCTCACATACCAAAAAGGTCCAAAATGTCCATGTTGATATATAGTTTTTGACACTAAATGCATAACTGCTAACTACTTCCATATTCTGGACTGTAAGGCATCCTAAAATGGTATGCTGCTAAGAAAAACAAGTCTAAAAATAGCATTGAGGTGTGTGCAATTTTGACTTCACATGTGGAAGGGGTATTCAGCATTTCTCATTTCTTGATAATTCTATGTAAATATATTCAGTTTATATTAAATAAATACTTTCCCCACCTAAACAGCATTGAGGCAGATTCATCCTGGACACTTAAGAAACATTTGTGTAGCTTCTAATTTGTGGATCACTGTTAATAAAATGTTGCAAGAGATGCTTGGTTAGTCATGGCTTATGATATGAAGTCCAAGCCAAAATCCTGTTCGTGCTGGTATGGAGTAATAGAGAGTTAAGAAAGAGTCGGTTAGAGACAGGAAACAAACTACTTTTGTCAGTAAAATATTCTTTTACTGTAGAAAGAAAAATAACCAAAGAATTAATTTTTTAATACTCACAAAAACAAAATAAACCTTTCCTTTTTCTTAAAAAATACCTTCATATCAGCAAAAAAATTGGCAAGATAAAACGTTTCAGTAAGGATTAGCAATACTTCTTCACTCAGAACTTTATAAGTGACAAAATATACCTGAGAGATGAGGGAAAGGGAAAAGATTAAAATAAGTAATCATGTTCTTAAAAAAGAACCTGGCTTTTAACTCCTGCAATAACAAAGGCAACCCAGCAGATGGTGGAAGGAGACCACAGTGCTAAAGAAGAGCGCTTGTCATTTTGCTCCAGATATGGACATTAGCCATTGAAGGAAGTTACTGTCTTATTATTCATAATGCACCGTAAGTGCTTAAAACAAAAATAGGACCAGAATTGTTTTGATTACGCATTTTCTGTCCAAAAAATTTAGGTGAAGTCCTGTAAAACTGATTTCCACTAACATGGCAAATGTATTCTTTCTAACTGTGGAGCTGAGGGTTTGTTTTAAAGCCAATTAACATCAATGACAGTAAAAAAAAAAACTTAACTAATAAAAATGCTGGTGGCTGCTTTTAATTTGTGTCTAATTGTTGTTGGGGAGGGAATGTGTTTTATTTTTTTTGGAGGGGAAGTGTTTTTGTTTTGCAAGCATTTTGATTCATTTTTCAGCTGGTAGCTGAAGATCATATCTGCATTACTCAAAGATGTAAGAAGAAGAAAAAGACATTACACTTTTCAGACCATATTTGCTCTCTGAGTGACAAGACCCTGCAGAGCTCCCTATCTGCAGCAGCTTCCTGTCATGAGTGCCAGCAAAGATCAGGAATCCAGCAATATGTCTGCTGTAGTCCGAAGAAATATGCAACTAGGGGCTGACATTCTGTTTTGTCTGATTCATTCTTTAAATATTCTCTCTCTCTAACTTCTATATCTGGCTTATGCCATATCAAGACAGACATTAAACACCTGCAAGAGGATCCAGATCAAAGGCACCTTGATTTTTCTCTGTAAAGGATCAACTATTATATAAAAACCAGTATCAGTGTTACTGCAATTTTGGTGGCACTTCTAGTGAATAGAATGGGCTTCAGAAACACCAGCAGTGGGGAACCCCATTTTACAGTGCTCTGCAGAAGCACTGGATGACAGGAGGTAGGTCTGAAGTGTCACTGTGACACACCCCTTCCTACTCATTGTTTTGGCACCTAAATCTGCTATCCCACAAGCACCCCAAGCACTCCTTGGCCTTAGCAGAAGGCCCGTAGAAATACATTCTCCAAATAGCTTTCAGACAACTAGGCTTTTTTTATTACAGCAGGCTGAAAATAAAACTGATGGGGGCTTAGGCCCTTTTTTGATTAGTGGACGTCCTATCATTTTTCTGTTTGGGGCATGTGTCTCCTGCTAAGTGACTCTAAGTGGACTTATTTTTGTTGGTGTTTTTTGCAGACTTGGTGGCCATAGCCAATGAACACCCACTGCTCAAGCTTGAAAAGCTTGCCATCGGCACACCGTCTTTTACAATCTTCAGAGGTGAACAGCGGTCACTTATTCCTGCCCTCAGTGCAGTTCCCTAAAAGGATGTATTTATAGGGTGCACTTGCAAGGTCTCCCAGGGCCACTAGGTAGATCACTTCTCCTGCCCTTTGCAGCAGGCAGGGGAACCTCACCAGCCACAGCCTCTCCCTGCCTCCTCTCTGCCTCCCACCCGCACTGATGGCTGCCCGCTACCAGCCTTTCAGTGCTGCAGATTTATCCCTTTCTCTGTGCCTCCTCTGCTTCTCAAACAACGCTTGCGAAGGTGACGTTATCTTCTGCCTGAGTATCCAAGTCCATGACAAGTTCCAGTTGGGCACTTCAGTTTTGTATCTTTGGTCACATTTGAGACCACAGCATTAAACATAAATAGCACAACCCACATGAACCTTTAGTGTACCATTGTACATGCCTAACATCTGTCTCATTTTAGAGATAATGTACTGCTTTTTGGTTTACTTTTTTTCTGTTCACTTCTTTTGGGAGCAAGGCTATTTTCCTCTGTGTCTGAAGGGGCTGTTCTTTCATGCTGGAGTACTGTACTGCTTCATGTGTGCACCTGGAAGCGGGCATGATGTTGGAGTTGGTGTACCATTCACTCGTGACCACAGGTGACTGCATTCTGCTTGAGTTCTTCAGCAATGTCTTTTCTGAGGTATTGCATCTTTTCCCACAGTCACTGCTCTTTTTCTTCTGCTTCAATCTGTGCCCTGTCAATCAGCTCTGCAGAGTGAGTAATTCATTGCTATCTTTGTGTCTTCTGTGCACAGCAGGTTAAAGTATTTGAGGTTTCATGGAAATATGTGTTTACAAATGCTATATTGCATAAGCAAGAACTTATCTGCTCGAGAAAATAGTTTGCATCCCAGAACATGATACATCCAGAGGAAATAGTCTGACAGGAATACCTTCTCCTGCTGGTAGTTCTGGGAGGTCTTTATTTCATCACTCATGGGAGGCTTTAGCTTTCACATGTTTCTTCTGTTTGTCTGTGATTCCTTTCATCACTGCTAGTCACATTAATGCTGCCACTGCTCAAGGCATCAGAAGATGGAAGCAGACTGAGCTGGGCTTTCTGTGAGATTGTTTCTCCATTCAGCTACAGAGATGATATGTATTTTCTTTGTGTTCTTCAGTATTAATAAAATTTCAGGCATTTTAAGTGCTAATTTGGCTTGCCATTTGGTGGCGATGCTGTGGTGATGATCAAAGTGAGTAAATTTGAGGATGGATTGCAAGCAAACAGATCTGTGTTCCCACTGCATAGGATATTCTGCCTGCTAAAGTGCTTCATTGCTTTAAACTCATCCACTGACCAAAAGTCTGAGTAGCAGCCCAAATAGCTGGATTTGAGGTGGACAGGTGCATTCCTTGTTCTCCCTATGGATAGTGGGAAGAACAGTGTGTTTCCACTTCTTTGCTAGTTGCCCTATACATGCCACAATAGACAATCAGATGTTGGCTAGCATCTGTCATATTTGGCCAAGACAGAGTATTACTGGCTTCCTGTATTACTCCACAGACTGCAGATCCAGAGAAGAGCTGGGCAATTCCCAAAGAAATTGTCCGTTCCCCGCAATCTCGGTGTTGTGATTTCCTGTACATTCAACTTGGCTCAACAATAGATCCAGTACTCTTGAAAATGGGGGGCATTTTCCCCTGCTTTCTGGACTTTCCAATAGAAAAAAATGGAGGTCACCACATGATTTCATCTTGTGTTTCTTCCAAATCCTTTAAGTGGTGATCTTGGCTTGACTGAGGCTTTCTGTGTCTTTACATTGTTTCTGTCAGATTCACATTCAGCTGCTGTATTTCTGGGCTCTGTACAGTGGCAGCTATAACTATGTCAGCCTTTTTCTTCATTTTGGATACCTAAAACTTGGTGTGAATGCTTCAGAGGCGTGTACTGAAGGTGATGTGGGGCTCCCAGCAGCAAGCTGAAATGCTCACCAATAGTTTACGATGACTCTCTGCTCAAGTGTTTTCCTATTCATGGTTACACTGACAACACCTTCCACTTGTAATATTATTGAAAGATTTAGCTTTTTTGTTTGGATGTATCTCTCTGTTCTGATGGAGATACTAAAATTGAGCTATAGGTTAGCAAGTGGAATGTGTCTTTTTCTAAGGGGTAGCACTCGTCATTAGCAACATGTTATATATCTGCCTCTTTATTAAAGGTGGAATAATTAAGTGTCTGCTCTTTCACACGTGTGATAGTTGCATCCTGTAATCATACCAGTGGTCCATATTGCATCTTTATTCAGGAGCTATATCAATGACTTGCACATATGTGAAAACTGTGGAAGTAAAGTTGTCAGGTTACAAATCCCAACAGACTGGATGGAGTCTGTGCATCTGAGAGTAGGAAGCTGCTCTATTGCTCTAGGCTCTGTATTGCTGAGGTTGGTCCCAGCCCTTGGGAGATCAACAGATGTCTCATACAGGGTTCTGCAAACAATCCCCACACCATTATGGTTTTATTCAGCTCTAGATCTATTCCCTGACTCTTTCTAACTGACAGATGAGGATGGGATCATGATGTATCACAGCTTCTGCCACACGATCTCTGCCTCCATCCCTAGAACATCAGCGGCCATTACGCTGATGCCTCAGAGTCCTTTTAATACAACTTGCTGACAGCACTGGTGCTCTCCTACCTCACATCTGATCCCAGTGGTACTCTCAACCATTTGCATCTGCTCTTTTCCTGGATGCGGTGAGGTAGTTTTTTTCCTTATCCAACAGTTCTTGTCAATACTCCATGTACCAGGAATGCATTTGTTCTCGCCAAGCTGGATATTTCTTTGCTTGTAGCCATTCAGTTAAACACTCTTTTAGTGCTTGTTGACGTTAATTCTGTTTTCAGAAAGGGGTAGGTTGTCTGGCTTCTCAGCATCCATACTGCTTATGTGACTTGTGGTAGCCCCTGACATTAGTTAAAGATGTCTTCCCTTTCCGTTCCTTCTACTGCTCCAATTATTTTTTCCTTTCATGCTGTAGTCACTCCTGGAGGCACAAGTTGTAAAGATGGAAATAGATGAAGGCAATTGTATGCCTGGAAGACATCCTCCCCTTCAAACGCTTCTTGATATGCCTCCTAACAGCTTCATTGCAGGGATGCTAGCAAATATTGCCAGCTCAGCACTCTTAATATTTTTTTAAATTTGTTCTGCTTACATCACCTGCATGAATTGTTTGCTTCAAACTTAAAGCCCCTGTGTGGTGACAAATTCACTGGGTACAGCTGGAAGCAGAACATTTGGCATCGCCAGCAACACTGATTTGACTTGCAATTTACTCTGCCTAATGGCATGGGGTCATTGCATTGCTTTAATTCAGCTTTGCATGGTTATAATTCCTTTCCCTCCTTGGCATAGCTCTAAGGAAGCCTTTGCAACCTAACGTATTTAGTAATGTCCTACTGTCTCCCTAGCATTCATCCTCCTAAGTGCTGCTGCTGTCTCTTGGCACATAGCTCAGAGTTCTATTTTTGCCCTTTTGCACCATATTAACGTCATTGCTGTGCAAACTTTCCTATCCTGTGCGCATTTTTTTCACAGCACTAAAGGTCTTCCCTGATGTTCTCTGCTTCATATTTATGCATTTGCTTTTGATATTATTTTATGCTTCTCAGTTCTACCTTCTGAGCTAACTGTGTCTGCACCACCTATGCTCCGCTTTTGGCTGGGTGCCTTTGCAGCAGCTTTAGACACTTTTGTAGTTTACTAGCAATGAGGACAGCTTTTCTTTCAGCAGTCTCATTGCACTTTTTTCCCTACTTAGGAATCTACCACTAATTACTTCAGGTTTTAAGACTGCATACTTGCATGAGTCAGCCATTTTCTGCCCAGCTTGGCTGCATACCAACCTATTGTTTCTCCAGCTTCTTGATTACACAACTGTGGGGCAGATACCTTCTCTATGTGTCATTTTTCTGAGGACTGGAAATGCTTCTGAGACATTTCTAGGATTTTGCATGGGGTTCTTCCAGTCTGCAGTTGGTATACATCCAGATGCTGCAGAAACACGTGGGAGCCATCACCCAGTACAGCTAGCAGCATGAATGGGCTTATTTTGGCTTCCTGTTTACCCAGCTCCGTGGCAATGGGTTACATTTCCCATGTGACTCTAAGGAATGGCTAGCAGAGCTACTGCCAATACTTCCTCTTTCATTTTCTGCATCTTTGGGACAGGAACCTGGTATGAACCCAGGATGTTTTCTCTGTACTTCTGTGTTTTGGGGAAGTGCAGGGCTGCCTCTTTTTTCCAGTCTTCATAGCTGCCTATAACACATGCTCGCCCACCATATCCAGTGTCCATACTGGCACTGAGTATGAACCTGACACAGAGAACTGTGGAAGCAATCCTGATTGCTGGCCCCCATCTTCTCCCCTTTCTCTCCTTCGCTGGGAGCGCTACAGCGGTAAGGAGCTCCTCTGCTTTCAAGCAGAACTAGCTCCTCTTCTGGAGCTCACACAGCCCATCCCAAAAAGAAATTGCCAGCTCTTCCTTTGTGGTGCTAGGGCAGGCTCTCAACTGTCAACTGGGGAAGGACTGCTGTAATAGAGACTGTGGATTTTGCACAGGAGTCAAACCAAGAGACAGCTGTGCAGCCTGAAAGATGATCAGAAGATAAAATGGCAAAGGCTGAATTTCTAAAGACATTCTAATGCCAATTAGAAGCCTGAAATCTTCCTGGCTTGCCCTGCCCCAGAAATTCAGATCAAATCATGCACTGAGTTATTCCCACAAAAGGAACTGGAAATTCAATAGGTCAGATTGTCAGCTAGAATAAGTCCACTAACTCCACGGGAACTACTCAACTCTCTGTCATCAGAGAACTTGGCCCCATGACCGTGAGCAGCAGATTTTCCACATGGCTGTTTCCTTGGGACTTGCATCATCGCCCTGCAGAACAAGGAGAGTCCAAGGTCCCAGCGTAGGAGGATTTTTAAGGAAGCAAAGCAAGAGACCCAAAAAAAGCACACGTTCATGTTGTGCCTCCATAATACCACCTACTCTAGTAGACTCGTGGAGCAATATCTTCTCATATCCTCAGATGCCATGTGGTTGGTGCCAGACCCCAGTGCTGACTCCTTCAGCTCACACCAGAAAGGGGGGAAGTCAAGGACCCACAGGGCAGCTGTGTTATGGCTTTGCTTCTAACCAGTTCCACCTCAACTACAATACAACACTTGTAGGATCAAGGTACAGATAAAGAATGCCTTAAAAACATTAGTTTCCCTTGCTGCTGTCTCCTGACCTGCTGTTCATTAAAATAGAAAGGAATATCTTTGATTCTATGATCTTGTATCTCAGTCTTACAGTGAGAACTTGAATCATAAAATAACACAGGATTTCTAAGAGAAGCAGTGCCAATAGAAATTAATTTTAGAAATTCTGCCTGAAATTCCCAAAACATGACATTTGCCCCTAGGCAGAGACCCTGCAGATAGTTCTGTACACCAATTAATAGGTGTTTTCACACATTCAGCCTCATGTGGGCTACTCCATCAGTGAGATTCAGCTAAAACTCACAGTTAGGAAGAAGAATTTCAGCGCTGCTATGAGGAAGAATGATCATTACCTAACACTACTCTTCTTGCAAAAGCATGAATTCAGTGATTTACTAGTTCTTTCCCATTACTGACTACTGTGATCTCCTACGCTGTATATCATATTAACAAAATAAGAGCTTTGGTGTGATCCCTTCCTGTCCCCTGCTGTCACCCTGAACCTTTTATGTGAGGAATGAAAATCTGAACTGTTTGTTTTAAAATTGTCAGGACAGCAGGGGGGAAAACTCTTAAAAATGAACTACTAATTATTAATGTGAATGCTTTTCACATCCATCTCCGACTAACTATCTCAATGGAAAAATTCAGTTGAACATCACACAGTTAGAAGATCCATTTGTCATACTTCTTTAATTTTTTATCACTTTGTAAAGCATCCTAAAACCTAGCCAGCAATAAAATGACAAAGAAATTGCTCAAGGCATGCTCTTAAAGAAGCAGTATGGGCTGGGTTCTGTTCTGCCACAGATTAGTCTAAATCCGGAGTTATTCTGTGATGTCAGTGAAACTGGCCTGCTGAAATGCAGAGGTGAACCTGGCCCCATGATCTAATTCTGTGATGAAATTGCTAGTGTAAATAATAACTGTTGCTGTTCAGCTCTTCCCCCCACTCCCCAAAGTGCTTTAATGAATAATGAATTTTATGAATAAGCTTTAATGAATGACTGAATACATTTTAATAGCCAAATAAGTAAGAACACTTTCCTTCACACTTTCCTTCACAGTTTCCTCTCTTCCTATAGCCCCTTTGCTTCCCTGAACCAGAGAATTGCCCCTTTAAACTACCCGTCAATCACACATACAATTACCACATCCTGGCAGGGATTATGAAACTGCAAAAATGGCCAGTTTAGAATTCCAGGAAAGACATTCTATCTTTGTTTTAAACATCTAACTTATGTTCTCAAATGCAAGTGCTGAAACAGAACAAACCTTTAAGCATTTATTCCTTCCTTCCCCACCATCCCTGAGATTAAAATCCATTCATTTCAATCAAGTCATTCAGAGGAAGGCTGTAAAATGAATGACATAATTAGCCACTTAATATAGTGCATATGGAATTTTAATTCCAGCTGAAAATCAGAGAGGCTTTTCTAAAGCTGTTCACTGGCAAAAAAATAATAATAATTTAAAAAAAAATAGTGGCATTTGAAGACAGACAATGCTTTTCAGTTTAGTGTTACTTTTTGGTTTGGGTTCCCTAGTACTCTAATAATTACTGAATAAAGCTTCTTGACTTCCATCAGAAGGGGGAAATATACTATTATAGATGGAAGAAGTCAGGAAGACAGTGAGACTTAGGACCCAGTTTTGCCAGGTTACAACGCAATCATAAGGAACGAAGTAACTGCTCCTATTACTGAACACTATGGGAACCAGTTTGGGGGCAATTTTCTGAAATGTCTTCCAAATGGCTCAAGCACAACATTCAAGAATGGAGAAACCTCCAATCAGTCTGTACTTCTGAAAATACTTAGTCATGCACCCAAAGTCGTATGAGTAACATGTATCTGATCCAGCAGCAGTTTTAGCCAAACACCTTCTGACCAAAGCAATGGGATTTTATGGGTGCAGCTTGAAAAATAATCAAAATAAACAAATAGAACACCCCTTACGGGAGAACTAAAAGGCAACAGGGCAATTTGCTATCTGATGAACTTGACTGTCCCTGTAACCAGTCCATCCTGTTCAACCCTGCTGGCCAGTCATCTCTGTCCTGCTTGTATTGACATATTCTGCAGGCTTTTAACCATGCTACTGAGTCAGGTAACACTAAAAGGTGACCCATTAGCCAGTTAGATTAAACAAGAGACACTAAACAGCAGATAATTGCCAAAAGGTAGGGAATGGGAACAAGTCAACATTACTCAAGGAGTTAGAAAGATGTTCCAAAATGTAATCTCAGTGCTCATTTCATTGAGTAAATATACAGCCAACCCCCATTTGCACAAGCCTTGATCACATGAAGTAATCATTCCTGAGGAAAAAAGCCACGTTCCACCAGTGTGGATTTTGTGTAACAAAATAATCTCCCCCACATGCACTCCTCCCAGGCTTTGGGAGTGATTTCATTTACCTGCATTACTTTCACTGCTTGTTGATTGCTCTCAGATCCATATGTCCATACCACAGGGAATGCAGCAGGGAGTGCAATGGTTCTGCTATGAAAAAGAGCCCCAAAAAAAATGCTGAAGACGGAGGGAAAGGTTAAAAAAGCATGTGTTTAAAGTGTTGAAATCCCCTGGCAATGATCTACACCCCAGATTACCTCAAATGTACTCTCTTCTTTCTTTCTTTTTTTTTTTTTTTTTGTTCTTTTGTGAAAACCAAGACAACCATATTAAAAACATACTTTTCAGTATAAATCTATATTATTTCCATTCTTTTTTTTGTTTGTTGTGTGGTTTTTTTGCAAGGATTGAACTAAACTTTGTAAAGCTGATTTGCTCTTTATACTTTGGGTTACATGTGAGAGTTTTTTTCCTTAGTTTTGTTCTGAGAGAGGGGCTGAGGAGGAACTTACTGACCCAAACTAATGGAAAGCTTTAAGAGTTCCCTCATAGCACATCATGTCAATCCCATGGACTTTACTATTTGCGTAACTCCAGTTACTGCAACATTATTGTCAGTGTAACCTGGCATACCTTGTCAGTGGGGGAAAAATTAAAAGTGAACAGGCTCAACAAAGCAGCAGAAAGTCTTTATGGAGATCTGCAGCATCTCAACTCTAAAAGGTCAGGGGGCCATTTTCCTGAAGAATTTTCCGAGTAGAACAGAAGGAGCGCAAAGTCTTGTATCACAACTAACACACACAAGATGGAAGGTGTGACCAAAATTTTGTTTTTTCCTTCCGTGTCCCGTAGGCAATATGAATCAACAGGGTTGTTGGCTCCCTGGGGGAGAATTACAGGCCTTGCAACACCACTGGAAGCCCCTTCCTAGGACACTAGTGTAGGAGCTTAGGCCAGCAGCTGAGTCACATGCCAATCTCTCACTTTGATTGCTACACAGGTTTGATTGGGAAAGAGAAGGGAACAGTCCAGTTTTTCCAGTATTCCAGCTTTTGGCCTCTTGGGGACTTGGTGCTGAGGCAAGAGCCACTGCTCTGATCCTTTGTGTAAGCAGGCTGCTGGCCTCCTGCCTTGACACCCTGTTAACCTCTGGAGCCCCACAGCCTCTTCCCTTGCAGCTCTACAGTACAGTCCTCAGCTCTTGAGCATCAGACCTCAAAGTGAAATGCAAACATTATATTTTTAGATGTTTATAAAGGTCCCATCACAACATCCCTGGTTTCATATAATAATCCATAAAATGTATCAGCAAAGGCATACAGATATTTAAGTCATCTCACTGCAGAGTTAAATTGTACAAGATCTCCAAAATCATCCTTTCCAGCCTGAGCCAACATTAAGCCTGGCATCACGCTCTGACGGTCAGCATATTCAGAAGCAAAGAAGGGACCCGCCACTGATGCCTGGCAGTCTTGGAAGTGCAATATTACAAAGACTTATAAAAATGCATCTCAGATTGTCTTGTTTCCATGCACTACTTTTTTTCTCCTTTAATTATTTGATGTTTTTAACTGCAGGAAACACCTCCCTGCCCTTGGAACAAGAGCAACTGTGTCACAGAGATCCTGGTCCCTTTAAAGTTCATGTGGTTACAACATTCCTGTCCCACTTCTATCACAAACCATGCCACTGCACATCTGGCCTGGCCAGGTCTGCTTTCTGCATGCCCTTTCTTGCTTAGGGATCACCTTGAGAGGATGTCACCCTCCATCCAGTGGCTGCTGAGCAGCCATGGTGGCACACGTCCAACGGAGGAAACTGATGAGCCATCATGTTTCCCCATCCAACATCAGCAGGGCCTTGGCTTGATTTCCCTCTTGAAAATGATGCGTCCAGATGGAAATTCCCACTTGGAGAAAACTCTGAAATGCACATATCCATAGGACATTACAGGGCAAAAACAAGAAGAAGAGCCTGTTTATGGCTCTAAAGCCTGCCTCTGCACTAATTTGATTTCAGGCCCTGTTATTCCTGTTGTGCTCACTGCAAGAGCTGACCACTGTCAACAGGAGGATTTATCAGGGTGGCCAAGCACTGACTGACTCAGCACAGTCTGAGTTTAAGAACTCCACGAGGATGGATGGACAGAAGTCGGCATGGAGGAACGCATCACCAGCATTCAGCCTGAAATGGCTGCAGGGAGAAGCTCTTCTACAAAACACAATACAGCATCAGGAGAATTTAAACTCCTTTTCCCAGCTACAACCTCTCCATCATTCTGTGCAAAGACTGGAGGCTGTTTCAGCCTGACTGGTGTTTGATACTCCCTGGCCCACTCTGAGAGATACAAGAGGCATGTATCATGGCAACAACAGGCTTCAACATGGTGTTTTCCCACAGTGTTGAATCTTGAACTACTGACCATGCTTGCCACCTTTGCACCACAATTCCTCAGTGGGTTAGACCCACAGACCTCTGCTCCCCACATATACAGACCCGCAGCAATCTCCTGATCTCCCTGCTCAAGAAGTCAACAAATTAAAAAAAAAATGTGGCATGTCTTCCACAATACACATGCTTCTCAAAATGGCAGGTGTAGAGAAAACCTGTAGAAAAGGTACTCTCTGCACACTGCCTAGCTGGGAGAACATTATTTCTGCATACTTTCCAGGGCTGCCATTTCAAACATGGTGCTTTGAGTGGGATTTGTCTCACCCTGCTTTGGATATCTATATCCGAGCCAGTCACCTTTCATATTCAATGGAGAGAAATAGGCATGTCTGGGGTGTGAATCATCTGATTTACTTTATACATCTCCTTTAGACTAAGATGAATCACACCCGAGAAGTGCTTATTTTTCTCCATTGACTATAAAGGCAATCAAGATGAATACTCAGATACAGACATCTACATTTGGTCAGATGACTCTTACCCTGCACCTTCTGGGAAAGGGCTTCAGATAATATCCTTCACACAGGCAATCACTCCCCTGCCTCTCTCTGTCACTCGCCCATGCCATAGCCTAAAAACAGGACAGTTGTTCACCCATGGTCCCACCCCAAAATCTCCTACAAGCCCAAAGCCAAGCACAGGGACCTGAACACTAGTCTTTGCTAGAAGAATATACAGGAATTAATGGGGGAAATAATTGGGAAATGTATTACGATGTTGAAGGAAACCCCAGAATGGAAAAGTATAATTGAAATAACATACATGGAAGGAATTGTCATTAGCAGCATAGAAGATGGGATCCCATTAAAAACACTCAGGGTGGGCATGGGGTGTCATCCTCATTTTCTTTGGCAACTGTAGCACCAGGAGCCACAAAAAAAGAAGAGTTATCAACTACCAGCAGCTTTTGAAATTTCCACAAAAACCAAGAACAAAATGAAAAGGAAAAGGAAAAAGAAAAGGAAAAGGAAAAAAAGGAAAAAAGAAATGGAAAAGGAAAAGGAAAAAAAGGAAAAGGATGACGTCGAAGTATCCATTTGGAGAACTCCTGCATTCATCCCCACGGGGCTCTGTGAAGGCCAGTATTGGTAAGGCCGACTCCTAGCGCATTCCCAGCACTGGAGACCTGCTGTGCACAGAGCACAGGGAAGCAGCAGTGGCAGATGCCTGTTGGGTCAGTGCTCCACTACAGCCTCCCACCTACATGAGGATGGCCACATCAACCAGCCATCAATGGCCTGTCTCCCTATGGCAGATACCCATTCCAGCCCACAGCCATCAGCAGGCTGTGAATTCTGCTGAAGTCTGGCTCTGTTATATCTATCAGTTATGTCCGCCCTACTTTTGTATGGTGTTCTTATTTACCTGCTTTTGTTTGTGCCATCAGCCATGTGCTGTTTCTATTTGCCATGGGCAAGCTGGGTGAAAGATTTCATTGAGGGCCAGCTCATCTCATGAACATGACATCCAGCATACACTATGGTTTTTCAGTGAAATTACCTTGTTTGGGATACACTGATTACCCACAGTGCTGTTTTCCTGATCCATCAGGGAATTTTCATAGACATCATTTGTGGATATCCTTAAAGTTCAGAAATCTACCTGCCTCCTGTTCCCATCCATGCCCTCAAGAGCACTCATTTGCCATCAGAGAGGTCCAAAAATACAGTGTACACTCCTCACATGAGGCATGTACTAGCCAGAAATAACTAGTGTTTCCATTTAATGTGACTATCTACCCTTTGGTCTTCCAGGCATTCACTATACCCACATTCTGCTGCTACGCAAAGGAACATTCATTTGCTCCTTTTCCTGGCCCAAGCTTCCAGCAAGAGATTTCCTAAGTCAGGGCACAGGAGGACAAGCTGGGTTTCTGCAACTGACAGACGGAGCCATAGCACTGTTGATATCCATTGGTGCAGGCCTATAAAGTGTCCAGGACAAACAAGAGTTTTGGCTACAAAGAAACAAAAATAATTTTATAATGTTGATGAAGTATTAAAAGATTGTTTTATTTTTACAAAGACAATTTGAAACATCTGGAATCTCAAATAAGTCCGTGTACAGACTGTTTTAACCCAAGTTCCCTGATATTCATGGAATTTCCCCTGCACTTCACTCTGAGTGGAGCTGACTGGCTGAGGTGAACCAGGCTTATTTCCTGCCTTAGGAGAAACAGCTGGACACAGAAGTGCTGCTTAGCGTGGACAAACACAGTTAGCTGACAAGCCATTTTTTAATGGGAACATTTGGCTGAGCAGCCATCCCCAAAACCAGGCTTGAGTTTCTATATCCTCTGGTATCACAAAAAGACGTGTGATAACCTTTTTCATGGGTCTAGAGCAGCTCTCCTATACTTCCATAGCACCCGTCACCCTCTCCCTGCAACTTACAAGTTGACTCACATGTAGATAGATGACTCATTTCAAACTATACTCTGAAAATAAAAGGCATTATGCTCAGTGCTGGGTCCCAAGATATGCTAGTTACTGCCAGTGCTATCACTGGTGAAGCCGAGGCAATGACGTCCTTCAGACTGCAACCTGGGGACCTGTGCTAACCATCAGAAAGCCACACCTTCCTAACTCAGTGTTTTCTTGGGCTGTCTCTGACTTTCTCTGCTTCCAGCAGCAGGAAGTTGTACCGTATGACACCTGCCCGGAATATCGAGTGTTTGGCTTAAAAAGCACAAAGTCATGGGGAAATGATGACTAACAGTAAGTCACTGTGGAATGCAGTCCCTGGGGAGTACCTGCAGACAGCCTAGCAAATTGGTATGGATGTACATTAGCTTGCCAGACTTGCATCCAGTGCTAATTTAATGGAGTATTGCTGCAGCACAAATAGAGGCAGGGATATTGCCTTGTCCTCCAGTGACCAGTTTCAGTGAACTGTTTCAGAACATCCTGGATCAAAACTAACTCCAGTTAAGTTGGCATGCTTAGATCAGGTGAAAGAACATGATGTGACAAATCTGTGCCAACCTCTGAGTATTGCTTGCTTCAGTCAGATTTAAAAGCTGGTCAGCATAGCCTCTGAAGCCTTTCAGCCTGGCATCACACGTGGAAAGAGGACATAAAAAGTGCACCTTACACGGGGCTTTGTAAATTGCTGTCAATGTTGTGAGGGTACTCTTACGTCCACTGAAG
The DNA here is from genome assembly GCF_000700745.2 of Antrostomus carolinensis. NCBI lineage: Eukaryota > Metazoa > Chordata > Aves > Caprimulgiformes > Caprimulgidae > Antrostomus > Antrostomus carolinensis. Next base: position 24,411 of record NW_010320236.1, read on the forward strand.
TTGTTGGCGAGGTTCCCACTGCCTTCTCTGGTCATACAGGCAGGGAGTGTTGAACTGCACCCAGAGATGAGGAGGAAGCATTCTTGGAAAGCTAATAGGATGTGCAGAGCTCGAGGGCAAGCTGGCACCGACCTCCTACAGACGCAGCCACTCTGTGACTATAAGCAGTACTCTGGTGCAACAGAACTTTCAGGGATTCAGTTATCCCTGGGATTTTTCAAAGTCTAGCTCTCAGTGGTACAAAAGACCTCAACTTGAAGTTTTCTGGGACTAAGAGACAGTTCATCCACAGCACCATAAAAATTCAAATCTATTGAAGAGCTGACCTTCATTTGACTATTTGAATAATGACATCAACAGTCAGGATATAGCAATTGTGTTTTCAAGGCTCTGTTTCTGAACGTTTTGCCATATATTTAACTTTACCTCAGAAAATACCCTTTGCAGCAGACAGGAGTCTTGTGTTATATATAGAAGTGCATTATAGCAATAGACAGAGAGGAGCCACAGAGCTGACAATAGGGGAGGGTTGGAGCTTTGAAGGAAGACTCGGTGCTCATCTCACTTGGTGAGAAATCTGAGGTCTATAGCAGGTGAATGGAGAGAAGGAGGGAATCCTTGGAGGGATGAGTTACAAGGTCTGTCTCAGAAAAGGAATCTTTTCACTTCTCCTTGACCTCCCCACACCACTGGCCCTGCTGTGGGGGCTCCCTCAAGGAGACCTACAGCACAGAGGCACTCTCCCTCATGAAGGCAACCCCAGTCCTGCGCTGGCTTCTGCAGCAGTCAAGAGGCACTGGGGTCAGTCCTGCCTCTGGTGTCTGTGTTCCTGGTCCCAAGCCCAGCTGCTCCGCCAGGGCCTTGGTCCTCTCTCTGGCCAGGCTGGTAACCTACAGCCAAACACCCCTTGATTTGGAAGTCGGTACTCTCCACCTGCCTCCAGCATATGACCCCGTCCCAGTTTTGGATTACTTCTGTGAATCACGTTTTTTCCATCTCCTTCTTCCAGCCTCCCCAGCAGAGCAGCAGTATGAGGACAAGGGTAGAACAAACACCCATCGCTATCTGGTGCTGACCCCAATGAGCAGCAGGCTCCTTGGAAGCTGTGGTGCAGACTGAGCGGCTGAGCAATCCTTGTCTCTGTGAAGGACTTGAGTGTCCTGGGGCTCAGGGGAAAGCCAGTTCTCCCAGCACCCAGAGAGAGCAGAGAGCAAGGTCACTCCTCCCTTGGGCTGCCTGGCTCTGGCCTCAGCCCTACAGTGAGTGCCCCACATTCTCCCTCTGCACTGAGTCACCAGTTGCCTGTCCGTTGAGGGTGAAGCTGGCTGTGCCGGTTGGAGACCAGCCAGGTGCCAACGATAAGCACAAACAGACACACAGGGCTTAGGCAGGAGCATCGCTTCCCCTCGCAAATGTACGTACATGGGCGTACGCAAAAGCTCACCCTGAAGGGCTCAGTAGTTTCCTCGCTGCTAATGCAAGTTGCCAAATCAGGGTGCTCAGGAATCCCTCTCCCAGCCAGCAGTGCTGGCCTAGCTGCAGGCATGGACCTCCTGCCTGCCTCCGCTTGGACCCCCGCCAGCACCTCTCCCCCGCGCTGCCTGCCCCCACATTTTGGCCATACGGATACCTTCTGCAGCCTAAGGAAACAGCTCTCTGTGGGGTGCTACGCAGGAGGCAAATTCCACTGCTGGGGTCAAATTCCTCAAGCGAGGAATCTAGAAGTCCTTCAGTGCTGGATAAAGACTGCAAAATAAGAGAGCTCGCAGTCCCCTCGGCAGAACCGAGTTTTAACCAGCAAAGCTGCTTTCTGCTCTGGCGGTCTTGGTCAGTGGATTGCGTGAAACACGTACGACAGTGATAAATTATCGTGAATGCTTAGTAACGCTCCTTGACCAAAATTAAGTTACTCACACAGTGATTTCTTAGAATTACTTCTTTGCGTGCTCTCTCCAAACTATTAAATTACAAGCCTGTGATTAATTACTACAGCAACTGCAAAGCAAACTTAAAACTGTCACCTAAGAACAAAAGGTCTTTTAGATAAGGGATGTTTACTTTCAGCTGAAAGGGCACATACTCAAATTTGGTCAAGTGTACCGTACTTGCATGTTAATTCTTTGAGTTGAAAATAGCAGCTGGCTGCATGGAGAAGCAGAAAGGTGAAAATGTCATTGGATAAAAACCTCTGACTATTTCTCACAACTGGCACTAACAAATGGTTTCCGGAAGCTAGAGGTCACTGCGCACACAGTCCTGCAGCTTTCAGGCTGAAGTTATTGTATGTAACTGGAATTCCTAAAGCAAGGTCAGATAGTTTATCCCAAATGTTAGCAAATTCCAACAACTAATCTAACACAGACGCTTTCATTCCCTTCAGTGGGAGGCAAAGGAGGAGTGGTTTTGAACAGGGCTGCTGCTTCCTCGTTGTGTACAAACAGCAATCATGCTGCAGATGGGCTTTTTGCTTCACCCAGATCTGACTGTAACTGCTGTGACCCTCCCCCAAAAGGTATTAAGCCTGATCTACATTGCTATATAATTTTTTAATGCATAGGGCAGCAGGAGACACTAGTTACTCTGTCACCTAAGTGTTTTTGGAAGAGGAAAAAGAGCTATTCAGCATTAAAGATTCAGGAATGTCTGTTGACATATTAAGGAAACAACCTCGGGGGACAGCTGACACGGCTCCAAGAAGCATTACCAAGGGAACAGTGACGCAAATCTCTTCCATTTTTACAGGCTGGCAGCTCGCCAGGTTCCCTCGCCTGATGGCTGATGTAATGCTAATCCCTATCTGGGTTAGCGCTCAGATATCAACCACAGCAGCTCACTCTGCTGCAATCAATAGAGCAGACTTTTTATAGAAGAGCGTATAAAAAAAAAAATCTGCTCTAATCTACTAGGAATATGTACAGCAGAGTAATAGCAGGGGAAATCTAATGGCTAGCCTGGAGCTCACCCAGCGTGTGCTTTTGCAAGCGTGCACGTGTGTGTGTGCAGGCTTGTACACAAACCCATCTACACCTCGAATAATGGCAAGTCCAGGCGAGGGCCACACATTGAGAAAGGGCTGGCTGTTCATCACGTACAAGAAGAGCCTTCCAACTCCTTTATTAAGTGATGTACCAGCAGAAGAAAACAAGCAAAATGGGATTGGAAAAGAAAATGGGCTATCAGTTATAGCATGGAATAAAATGGCTTTTTATGTAATAATGATGACATTTTGTACTTCTATGAGTACCAGGGGGCTCTGTTGGGATTAACGAAGCCCCACAGCAGCTCTACAAGGCAGACAGCACTGAGGCAGAGTGAAGGACTCACGGTGAGTCATTAGCAGTCAAAACTCATCAGCCCCACAGCCAGTGTGTCAATTCCTTTGTAGCAGACACCAACACCAGTACCTTAAGACAAGAAACGAGCAGGAGAGGAATCCAGAGATCTTGAATTACCATGTAATTAGCTGAGTAGTAATTTGGCTTGCTCATAAGAGAACAACTTTGAAATCCTGAGTAACCTCCAGTGAATATAGTCCTGGCTTTACACCTTCTTCCACGGAAAGCCCTTCCAGTGCTTAACTTCACCCTGAAACCACTCTGGAGCACTGGTTTGCTACTAACAGATAATGCAGCTTCCTGGATCACCACCCTTCCTCCTGTAAGTGATAACCCCACTAGTTTATTTCACAGGATCCTGGTGTCACAACTGTGAAAGTTTCTAAACATGTTCTTACCCCAGATAAAATTTTGAGATAAACTTTGTGGGTTACAAAGTAGATGAATTCCAGCCTGCATCCAATACCTGATATGAGGAAGACCTATGCAGGCCAATACATTGTTTCATTTTATTCCTCCTTTATCATATAAAATTTAAGGGGAATTTTAGGAAAACAGTACTTTAAAATAGAAGCTGGTATTCCAGTAATATTAGTCCTTGGGTTAACTCCTGGCAGATGTGAGAAGAATATTAACCACATCATTCAGGGTTTCCAGAGGGGGCCAATTCACAGAACAAACTGAGAGCTTGGTTGGTATTTTGGGAAAATCCAGTTACATAGCCTGTGGAGATTAAAAAGGCAACACTGTCAGCCACATCTTTTTCCCAGGCCATGCTCAAGGCAACCTTTCCCCAGGAGCTGGTGTTGATTGGATTGAATAACTGCCCCTACCTTTCACTGGCACCAAAATTGAAGGAAATCAGTGTCCACCAAGTTAGCCCACACCTACTCAAGCAGCCACATGTCATAAAGCTCCCCTGAGATGCCCACCAGCACCCAGCTGCAACCTCACACATCCATCAGGCGTTTTCTTGCTTTCCTGCCTCCCTTTTGCCAGAAGCTGCCATGGCACAATGCTGTTTCTGTCCGCTCCTCCCTCCTCTGCTCCTCATTCCCTGCCAGCTGGGTCCTGGCCAGAGCAGCAGTAGCTGCAGGCAGGGCTGCCTGTGGGAGTGATGGGGGGCTGTGGTCTGCCAGGAGGGCTTTTCAGGTCCCTCCTGCAGGCAGAAAGGCTCAAGGAACAAAAGAGGGAAGGCAAGAGTGGGGCCAGAGGTGCCAAAAAGGGCAGGGCAGGTATGGGGAGACAAAAGAAGGGAGAAGACAGCATTTGGCCTTGTAACTTCTTCCTTAGTTTCTACACTTTTGATCCCAAGAAGCCATGGTCCTCTTGCATCCACTGCCCTGCTCAGGTGTGCACTGCTGCTGGCCCCACGTCAGCTCCTCTTCCTTTAGTTTTCAAAAAGAATACGCTTTAAGTGAGTGGATGGTCTTGTTACAACAGCCTCATAAAACAGACCAGTGGAGAGCATTAATATAATTATATTACCCTGTCTCTGATTTGTGAGGAGGTAAGATGTTTGATGACCAAAAAGCCTTCCTTCTCAAAGGATTTAACTGTGTTTGCTCACACAGAAGTAATGGAGGAGAGAGTATATTCCCCTTTCGAAATAAGTAAGGAAGAGGCAAATAGCTTAAGTGAAGATACATCTTAGCACACCATTTATATGTCAGTGCTCCAGACATACCCTCCCTTTGCAGCACATACACACATAACAGGGAGGCAACTGTAAGCCCAATCCTCCTTGCCAGCAGTCAAAGATGACCTCATGGAATTACGATGCAATCCCAATGTGAAAGGCAAATCCAAGTCCTTCCTATGTAATCCATAGGACGTTTGCACAATTTTTAACATATGTGTTTATATTGCCTTAATATTTAATGCAATGCTTAAGAAAACATGTTCTAAAAATGTTGATGTAATTACAGTTTGTTGTGCTTGAATTCTGAATGGAGAACAGCCTCCATTATTTTTTCCACATGCTCATACTACATTATATTAAAAACATGTTCTACTCAGTCAGACATGTGTTGTGTGCTTTATAAACACATTGCACAGTTGGAAACATTCATGTTTAGCAAAAATCCCACTGCCGTCAAATGCAATGTGGAGAACCTCCTTTGCAGCAAATGGTCTCTACTCTGATCATGGGAGGTGATCATCAGGGGTTATGTGTGAAGGGTCTGGCCAAAGGGACCTCTTCTGCATCTGCATGCAGCTCAGCTGGGCTCCTCAGGGCCCAGCACTGCTTGAGTGCAGGGCTCTCCTCTCCAGAGGACAAAAAGCCAAGTTAATGCTCCAGTCTAGGTAGAGTTTGTATTCTTGTATTTTAAAATACAAAATACACATAAGTTAGCGTCAGTGCCCTGCAAGGTTCATTGCCTGCCCAGCCTCTCTCACACTTACGGTGTGTTCCAGTAATCTCTGTCAGTCCAATTTATGTGACTCAGGCATTATCACATAATTTTTCTTACTCTAATCACCCTACTTCATTGTGGTATGCCTAGAATTAGTCAGAGAACTAAAAAAAAAAAAAAAATTATCATAGTATTTTGTTTTAAAATGTTCGTGCAAGTCTGATGTTCATAATCTCTAGTGACCAATTAGTAAAACTAAGTAGTTTTCAGGGCAAAATCCTTGGACAAAATTCACAGGAGTGAGAAAATGTCAGCTTTCCATTCTCAGAGCAAACATGGCCTTGTGATTTCAGTGCAAGAATCATCCTTATCCAATCTACTTCATGCAGCAGCTGGGGATTTCCACATTTTTCCGATGCATATACAAAATAAACCTGTGATGGGTCTCCAGTTCCAAATCCTCTGATTCCTTTCCAAAATGAAGGCCCCATCAGGTGCAAAATAGACTCCACTTCCCAAGTGGGATAATATGTGCACTACGTGCAGAGCCAGAGTCAGTGGGTAGATGGATGGATTTGTGCCAGTTTCATATTAATGTAAAGGCCAGAATTAGTGATCAAGAGCATTTTACGGACCTTCCCTTTACGATGTATCATCCTATGCCACATCAATATACATTGGCAGCTTGTGGGAGATACAAGCCAGTTCTTACACTTTAATGCCTGATGGCATTGTGATGTGACAACAAAATGGTCCAACAACATGCAGGAAATACTGCTGATGGCAATAGGCATTTAACAAAGAAAAGCAAACATTTATTTGCCTGAGGAACACTGAAATGGGAGCATTCTTTCCTGAATTCACGGGAATGTATTTTCTTGTATTAGTGATAGCAACTGTGTGGCAATTGATGATAGTTTTCCTTGTGGTTTTCATGTTATACTCTCTTTTTCGATATTTGGTTTCCTGTCCCAGACACACAACAGTCAAGGGGCAAGGCTGAGATCTGTGAATCCTCCCAGTAGCCCTGTGAAAAGCAGGACCTGTGCTCCCAGTTAGGTGGTGTGATCACGGTCTATGCAGGCTGCCCAGGCGTCCAGCTCGTCTTCCAGAGTAGGGCTGTATCCATCCCCACATATTCTGCTGGACTGACAACCAGACTCCTCCAAAAGTGTGATGTGAGGACCACTGAACACAAAAGTCCTATTGCTAAAGCTAGGGAAGAATCTGCTTTAGCTCAGAGCACTGGAGCCTGGGTTTCTTTTCACACTCCTGCGCAAATATGAATTAGCTAGAGAGGGACTTGCCTGTTCTGTTACAACAAGCTTCACACAAAAGTAGAGGAACACTAACCTTGGTCTTAACAGCAGCATCTGCCTCTGAAAGTGTATTTCTTACTGTGAAAACACCCATCAAGGCAAATATTTGACCTTATGTCTTAAAATGAAGACACACTTTGCTGGAGAGCTGAGCTGAGACCTGGCCTGGCAAACCTTGCCCAATGGTGTGTTTGAAGAACCCAAAGAGAACGACACTCCTTTATCCATCAAGCATTTGTGCTTCATCCAGCTGCGTGTGACTGTGCCGCTGAGTCTCTGACCATCAGAGAAGCTGTGCTCAGATCTGAGTAGCTGGAATCACTCCACCCCAGGGTCATTACGATATTCAATTATGGCTCTGTACTTAAGTGACACAATAGATATGAGAATTGAAAGCACAAAAACCTCCTAACCTCTGATCCTGTCTCTACAACAGAATCCCTCGGTGGTTTTAGGCAAGGTACTTAACATCTCTGCCTCGGTTTTCCCATTTGCAGAAGGGGGCTAATAATACTCAGCCACCTACTCCACAGGGGAGTCCTGAGGATTCATTACTTAATGTAAAGTGGCTAGAAGATGACAACCTGCATGTAAGTGCCAAGCGTTATTACAGTTACACACGTTTAGCTTCCATTTTTGAGACTTGCTTTCCTCTTTGAAATGAGGAAAAGTATTCCTTCTAGTCGACCAAGATTAGTGTTCTGCACTGCATTTCCTACAGAAGCGGGAAGGAACTTTGGGAGTATGAGAGAAAAGGAGAAAAATGTGTCCCCGTGGATCCCCAGATCTACCTTTCACATTCTCTCAGGAAATTGTTTTGAAAGTGTCCGACACTTGGTGCAATATGCTGCAGTCACAAGGCAAAAATTTTACTCTTTCAATAATGTTTTATGAGCCCCAGGAATAAATCATCTCTAGCAGGGATGGTTAAGCATAATGTTGAGAGTCTGTGATTTTCCCCAGAGGTAGAGAAATCATTCCAAGCTCTTCTTCAATTTGGTCATGAAACTTTAACAAGAAAATACTGAGGGCTGTTCTGGCACATCACTGGGGTATGTACATTAAGACAAACCAAGGGGAGTGTTTTAATTGACCAACTTATTTCCTTCAATCTCAAATGAGTTAAATGTTTGATTTTAAGCAACTGTTCTGGTATGGCAAACTACTTCCATGGCAATGTGGTCAACATTATGCTTGCTCGGCATCTTTAAACAGACCAGCATAACTGCGTTTGACAATATGACAGTGATGGAGAGCAAGGGAACTGGTCATCCTAACACGAGCTGCTCTGAGACTACAATCTGCAATAAACAAATGCAGCAAACAAAAGGACCAATTCAGTATTTGCAAATGCTAAGATTATTGGAAACAAAGGAAATTATTTTGTCACTCTAGAAAAAAAAAATATGCCCTTTTATGATTGTTCTGAAAAAGCCCCCTGCCATGAACTGCTGCCACTCCTAAGAATTCAGAGCATGCAGCTAATGCACATGGCTCTGCTTCCAACTTCATTAACATGAGATTTTGGCACTGCAGGAGCACCTCCTTGTGCGTACTGATCTGGATCTGGCCTAAGCACACAATTATGTTTCTGTTGAATTAGTCAGAGCACACGATGTGGTGTTTATGCCAGTTTTATGCTGACTGGAGGACAGACGTTACCTGATTCGGTATGGTGTCTGCCAGAATCTGTCAAACATATCTGAACCAGCATAGTAAGTTTGTGCTTGTTCAGTGCTTGGCAGCGCAGGGCTGTGATGTCTTGGTCCAGCACAGGGCAGGTTTTATGCCAGGTTTTCTATCCCATGGAACTGTGGTTTAAGACGTACAGTGCAGTGACATGCCTTGCTTCTATTAACTAAGCTGCCCTGCCCCTCTACTGTAAGGTGTTCCTTGATTCCCATGTGCATAACAGGAATCATGTAATTCCAGAGAAAAGACTCTCCTTTGATGTTTACTCCAGGGCTTCAGGTTTCTTAGTGATGCAGTAATTGCCAGGTCCATCTGCCTCCCGAATGTAAAATGTTTATGTCTCACTTCAATAACTAAATAAAAGGCATCAAGTTATTATGAACAAAGCATGGAAATAAAAGGAGTGTCAGATCTGAAGAGAAATCTACTATCCCTGCTTTTCTGACTTCCCATTGAGTGGGGTGTAGAACCAAGCCACCCTGCACTCCCAAGTTGCTCCACTTTCAACAAATATTGGTCAAATCCTGCAGGATCAGAGCCAGCTTTGGGATTTTGAGACATGCTGGCAAGAGGATTCTGCTGGGATCCTCCCTTCTTCATCATCCCTCCCAAGCAGAACAGAGTCATTTGCAGCAAAGTGGGTGGGGAGGGTTCAGAAATCTTTGAGCCTCAACAGCTTGCTGGGGCAACATAGAGGCCAGCCACATGTACACTGGGGATGTCAGCTTCTCAGCTATTTTCTAGAAACAGCTCTCTCAGAAGGGAGCAGTCCTTCAGACAAAGCCTTCTGACACATTTGAGTGATTTTTAGGTTGTTTTATCTTCCTTTTCTTCTAATTACTTAGTCATGGAACCCAGAATAATCAGCCATAAGTGGTCAAAAGAGCCACAGAAACAAAATGCTTCTTGGGACATTGCAACACAATACTGAACTAGTAAAAAGAAACTTCATTAACCTTAGAACAGTGCGAGTCTATTTCACCTGCTTTCGCCCATGTTTCTGTCTTATTTTTCCTCCTTCCACCTCTGACTTTGCCTGTCTTCTCCATGTCATTCTCTCCTGTATTGGTTTGGCATTACCTCTTCCAAAAAAACTTTTCTTCTCTTGCCTATTATGTCACTCCTTTTCTTTTCACAGTTTTACCTACTTGTCTCTTTTTTTCCTGGTCATTCCCATTCATTCCTGGCCACCATCCTCTCAGTTTCTTTGCTCTGGCTGGTCAGTTCTCCCTTGCTCTTCTCTCCACTCCAGTTGTCCCTGTCCAATGTTTTATCTTCTTTAATCTTTGCCTCCTTGAGGAAATTAAGTTCTCTCACCCCGAGTCTTACAACTTCTTATTCCCCATTCTTGCAGTCCATCCCTTCCTTACACTGTGGGTTATTCTCATTCCCTTGCCCCTCCCTGCCCTGCAAACTTTCTGTATCCTTACCCATTAGCTGCCCAGCAAAACTTCTTTCACATGCTACAGATGTCACTACAGCCACAGGAGCCACAGTCATGGGAGTGATGTTTACAGAGACAAGACTGGGCTGAAAAGAAGCTCTGCTTGTGCACGAGTTAGCTCATGGGGAGGTTATTAATTGGGCTTATCAAAGCATGGGTCAACAGACAGGAAAATCCTGAGCTTATCTGTTCTTCTTTGAACAGCTATGCCTGTTTTATCACTGTTACTAATCCTCTCCCACTTTCCCAAAGAGCATTGTCGGTGCTGCACGGATAAAGGGCTGCTGGTTGCCCCTTCCCTTGCGCCTCTTGGAGTTGGGGATGGTTGCTGTGGTCAAAGGCATGCAGCAGCAGAGCCAGATCCCCTCTTCCACTTATGCTGGTATGCAGCTTGGAGCTGAGTCAGCTCTTTGGATGAGATGCTCTTTCCTGTGGCTGGAAGTTGCATCAGAAGTTCACCACAGAGGACAGCTGAGCCACGAAGCAGCAGCCAGCCAGAGCCTGGCAGGGAGGTTTTGCAATCCTTTCATGGGCTTTACACAGGTAGTTCCCTGCTGCACTGTGGGCTCATCCACAGAAAGAATAGCCACGCACAAGCTGAGTGCTGGAGCAGGTCACTGGTCATATACAAATTGTGCACAGTGTGCTTTTAAGTGGCTGCAGTGAATCCCCTCTGCTCACAGCCAGCCTCCACGTCGAATGCTCCCTTCACAGTGTAAAAGTCTAGAAACTACTCAGACTAACTCCTTCCCAAGGGCACCATCAGTAAGTCAAAAAAGTTGCGGTATAAATTCATGTGTCCCATTGTTAGGGGTGGGAGAGCCGAAACTGATGGGGGTTTGTTAGGAACACCCACAAAGATCCCTAGACACAGACCAACCAAGTTTAAAGTTCCAAAGGCCAGCGCCTTGCAACAGCAGGAGCCAAGTACACTCAAGCAACATATGAACATTTGCTTTTCTGCTTCATATCCTTCCCAGTTCTTTCTTTAAGAAATGTAGAGGATTAATAATTCTGGACGCAGAGCCTGAGTTCACACAAATGCGTATGAAACCAGCAAACAATACCCCCATTAAATGTACGGAGAAGCTCGGAGACTGGAACAACTCACCTCCAAGAGCTTCACCCAAGTCCCACAGGAAGGCTACGGCAGAGCCAGAAATAGAGCCCAGACCTCCCGACTCCAAGCCCTGGGCCCTAACAAAAACACCGGCTTCCCTCCACCATCCCTCTCTTTGTACACTACATTGACCAGACTGGAAAAAGCATTCAAAATAAATAAAACCTGCTTCTTGTGCCAAGTTTTAAAAAACATTTTCTTGTCATGGCTGGTTGTTTTTCTCCCACTAGACATTAGGCAGTCTCCACTGAGGGAGACAGCTCTCCTTTCTTCTCCAGGAAACACAGTTGTCTCCCACATGTTGCACTCAATGTAGCTCAAACAACTGTTTTAGGAAATTCCCCCTAATTCGGTGAAATTGTTAGCTTGGCAGTGGCGCACTGGAAACAGGACTGAAAGATTGCCTTGGGTCTTTTTTTTATTGTATTTTTCCTTTTTAAAGTGTACAGGAGAGCTCAGGCTTCAGACAGGCTGCTGAGGAAGACAGAAACTCATGTTACATATAAAGGATTTGGCAGGCCCAAACACAGAAATTTCCAGAAGTGTTTGCGTGGCAACAGCTCTGTGCCAATCCACATTTTTTAGCTATTCTGGCTGGATGCCCAGCCGACAAGAAAGTCTTGTATCTCCACGCAGTTCACTGGCTTCCCTGAGGAGTTTCCATACTGCACGGCAACATTGGATAATCTCATTTGCGCGCCAGAAAAACTCTTGCTACTTACACTGTTACTAAATACCAGATGTGCTTAATAAAGAGTAAGTGGAGCCAAACCTAGGGTAATCACATAACCTATCATTAACATTTTCTAAAAACAAAAAAATGCCATTGGAACAGCAGATTACTGTTTTGCTTTGTTTGCTTTACGCCCTGTTACGGGAACCCCTGGGGTGCTGGGAAGGGAGCGCGGCGGGAGCAGACAGCTCTGGCACGGCCGATGACATTGTTTACAATCACACCCCTGCACATCTGAAACATGTGTGAGAAAGTAAAGGCTAAGCAGATTTCCCCTGCGCTGGAGAGGGAGGGGAGGATTGCAGCAGGAAGTCTACGCCACCGAGAAAGGGCTGGAGTTGTGTTTCTTCATCCCGGGGAGGTGGCTGGGGAGTGGGGAATGCAGCAGCGGCAGCGTGAGTTTGGTCCTTCACGACGCGCACATCCCCCAAGTCCCCAGTGCACAGGAATGTGGGAGTGGACCTTCTTCCTTGAAATTTAATGACAGCCCAAATCCTCCAAGTCCATTTAAAACACGTTTTTGTGTGAGCCAGGGGCCCAGTCACTGCACAAAATGTGTGCACACATTTATTATGGATTTAAATGGATGTTGCACATGTGCGTATCTGATGCTGACCAGACCCTTGAGGGAAATAGCTAAGTCATGGCGTTGCTGAGTGAATTCTGCCGTGACAGGCTGTTCAGAGAAGGATGGAGACAAACGCACTGCGACATTTGCAGCTCCTGTGCACCCCTCACAGCAGGGTCTTGGAGCAGCTCAACCCAGGGCCCAGGAGAGCCATGAGCCATGCGGGTGCGAGGGGGACATCCCTCCTCAAAACAAGAAGTGTATGAAAAAGCTGGTTTCTCCTGCAGCTGTTTCTCTGGTTGACATGGAGGAAAGGAGTTAAATGACTAGAAAAAAAAAGTTTTGTCTTTATTTTAGTGTTCACTGCTACCCAGATGGAAGAGAAGCCTGGCAAACATGCGCTGACAGAGTCCTGTCAAGGATGGCCATCCCTCGCAGGTCTGCTTGCTCTGGCTTTGTGGAAATCAAGGCAAGGGGATGGGAGCAGGGACAAGTCCGGGCCTTGCCTGTTATGTACAGGAAAGCAGGGAGCAGTGAGTCACCTCAACGCAACAGCCCGGGGCGGTGCCATTGCTCCAGTCCCTCCAGCAAAACTCTGACCCACGTAAGTGGGAGTCGCAGCTATGCAAAGCTGGGATATCTGATGCCAGGAACTGTGCCAAGGGCACGGGGTGAGGAGGTCACAGCAGGTGTCAGCCTGCCACAGCCCAGGAGCAGGAAGGCAGCCACCCCCTAGCGCTCACATGGCTCCCAATGTGACTGAACCCCTGCATTTTTCAAAGGCTGGCTGCAGGAAGATAAAAGCCAGCAGACCAGGAAAATGCTGCAAGCTCTCTGCTCGTGCCCTCCCCACTCAGCCCCATTCATTGCACCCACTGTGCAAGATCAGGCCCAGACTCCATTTCACCACACAAATTCAGCAGCGCCGGTCTTCAAGGCTGTGCCAAGTGTCAGTGAGTTGCACTGCTGCCTGAGTTGCCCCCAGGCCAGATGGCACCATCCTGCACCCCTGGCATGGGAGCCAGCTGCACAGTGGGAGCTGTGGAGCAGCTGGTCCTGCCTGGGCCAGGCTTTTGCCTGATGTTAGTATTGCCGGCTGGCTCCTGACCACAGACTTGGGGCAGCAGATGACACAGGGCATCACCACAGCCATGTCCCCACCACCTATTCTGCCTGCACCACAGTCCTGAAGAGCTGAGCTTGCTGCTGCCACTGTTTAGAGGCTGGGCTGAGAAGAACATGTTGTGGGACGAAGCTCTAGGTTACTTGGGTTCTGCCCCATGTCTCCCCCTTCCAGCTCCATCCTTCCCCCTCTCCCATGGCTGGAGTGGCCCTGGCTGCTCAGCCTTCAGCTGGCAAGACTCACTTTTTCCTGTGTTGCTGAGAAGCCCCAAGGAGGGTCTAAACATCCTCCAATGTGCCAATCTTGTTGCCACCATAATGTGCTGGTCACTCCTAGAGGGCTGAGGGTGCTGTGTGTGACCTGGCAGCCAGAGCAGGAGACAAGAAGCCTCCTCCACCCACAGTGCAAGCACAAACTGACCAGCTCTCCCAAATTAAAACCCTGTGACAGCAGTGAAGTAGCCAGCAATTTACTCCCTTGGTGTGCCCACTCCCTGTCAGCCAGAAGATTTGGTATCAGTGGAGCTGCTGGTTCAGGGAAGCCTCACACCACTAGCTGTGGGCAGTGTGCAAGAGAGCCAGGAGAAAATTAGGTAGCGGCTGCCCAAAACTGCATCACTGTTTCCACTTCAGACTTTAAGGATCTTTTAAAGGAGTCAGGAAACAGCAGAGGCGAACAGCTAATCAGCTGCATAAAGGCACTCCTTCCTCTCACTGCTGCCCAGTACTCCCAGCCCCCTGCCCACCCCACCCTGCCAGACACCTCCTGGGAGGCTGAGGTAAACTCTGGAAAGGTCCGTTGATTGCAAGGATCCAGGTGCCTAGACACACCCCACCAGATCTGCCCCTTCTTCACCGCACTGCATATGTCGTTCCCTTCAGTTTACAGGTGAACCAACAAAAAGATGTTTTCCTACAGCTACTTCCAGGAGTCCAGCAACTGTACCGCTCTTTGGAGTTTGATTTGTTTGTTGTGTTGCGAAGGGGAAACCCATCAGATGGTCCTGAAAGTGAACACCTAACCCCATCCCCAGTTGGCAGCAGGAAGGAGAGGCTCCTGCCAAGCAGTCACAAGGCACACCACAAACAGCTTGCTTCACCTCCCTGCCAGGGAACAAAGTCCAGTGCCATTAGGAGAGTGCAGTCTGCAAAGCAAAGGTGTTTCCCCAGGCTCCAGTTCCCATAGGTCAGACTCATAAAAACCCAAGTCCTGCTGCTCAAGATTTTGGTGAAGGCCTTATTTCTTGGATTTAGAAAGGCAAGACTCTTTAACTTACTATGGATGTACTGACTATCGCTATGACCTCTTTGCTAAACTTCATGCCCAGTCACGTCACTCTAGAGACATGGGATCCCATGAGCCCAACGGGACTGGCCCATGGACGAGCCCAGCCTACTTGGCAGAAAGGCAAATTCAATACAGGGCTTGCTGCTTTTCAGCTTTATGGTGGATTGGGATGCACGTGGGGTTGCTCTGTTCTGCTGTGGCAGTGTGCAGGGGCCAAGCAGAACTGGATCTGCACTTGGCAAGGTGTCATACAGGTCTGAACAACAGGGCAATCCTTGACCTGAAGAGCTATCTCTAGAGAGACACAGCTATAAAAGGGATTGAACAAGGAAGCAGAGGCACATAAAATGAGTTTACAAATACTACCATAGTGCCATGATCAATGTGAAAAGAGATGGGTTTTGAGGTCTTTATTAGGAGAGAGCTAAGGAAGAGGCATGAGAAGGACAAGGGCAGGAAAGAGCAGGGAGGGCAGATGAGATGGGGCTGAGAGGAAGAGGAAGGGGAAAGGGAAGACAACCCTGACAGGTTTATACTTTCTTCTGTTCTCCAGCAGCCAAGAGATAGGGGAAGGAGCACAAAATGGTTCCTTACATGTGCAGTAAAGATGCAGGTGGTGACTTTGCTTCATCACTGGTGAGCCTAAACTGACCCTATCTTTTCCCATGTCACAGGGCTGCTCTATCTGTTCAAACAATTTCTGCTAGCTTCCATCAGTCAGAGCCAAAGTTGGACAAGTGAGCAAGACAATGTCAGGGAACAGCTAAAACCTAATGCACACAGGAAAGACCTGCTAGAGCTCTCCAACACATTGACAGGCTTTATCTTATCTGTTGCCAGGAGGGACAAAGAGCTAGAGGGACAGTGAAGGTCATTCAGGCACTTAGGAGAGCTCAGAACAAGGGAATAAATAATTGCATTGAAGGGCATCACATTTGCAACCAAGGTTGAGTTCCAGATGTATGGGGGAAATAAGCTGTTTCTCCTTCCCAGCCCAGCATAAAAAAGGCTCTCCACTGGCCACACCAAGAACCGTATGGAAGTGCCATTTCCTTCGTGAGTCCCCACCATGTCCTGGCTGAGGGAGGATAAGCAATAAAGCTGTAAGTATTTACAAGAAAAAGGCTTAGCACAAAGTGCTTCTGGGCACAGCTCTGTTGCCAGTAAAAAGCATGATGAAAAGCATACTTTCTTTGATGAAACCTCATTCAAGTGGTTTATTGGTAAAGGTGAATCTAGTATATACCATATTTGTCTGATGGCAAACAGAGACCACTTGTGAAATCCATCTGACTAGATATTCTGTGAAAAATCTTCATGAAACATCTGCGAGCTTTGAATCGCTCCATTGTTAGAGTTTCAGCTGGAAATTGTTCTGGATGTGAGAGAATGGTGGGTCACTAATGGCTTATTGCTTATTAAATGCTTTGGGGTTAGGGACTTTGAGCATACATAGATATTTTTCTCATTTGCAGATTCACATGAAGTAAAATACCAGGTGAAGATAGGTAATGAGAGCAACTTGACTTCTGCTTGATTAGTAAAGATCCAGGTTAATGCTGTGTTAACTAAATATGTGAAAATACGTGAAAAGTGCTTTCAACCCTTTAGAAGATAATAGCTCTGCCACTGATCCAGGTTAACAGGCCTTAAGATGGAACTGTTCTGGGCCAAAGAGGAAGGTATGTGCTGTGGTTATGCCCTGGAGAGAGACTTGGCTTAACCTCCTGGCACTGTCATTGACATCCTATCACTTTACTGACCTCTCTTGCTTCAGGATAGCTATTTGAGAACACCAAAACTAACTGATTGTTTATGTTTTTTAGAGTTAGATACTCTGCTGGATGTCCCTTAAATCCTCTGGTCAAAAATGGCAACTGTAAGATGCCCCTCTTGCTGGCTTCAGCCCAGAGAGAGCAGTTTCATGCCCAGGGAAGTGCTGAGAAGATCCACCCGCTGGACACCCCCTCCATCACCTCTGCCTGCAAGCAAAGCTTTGCAGATTATCTCCTAGGTTTCACTGGAGGGGAAAAAAAGTAATCACAGCTTTCCTAATTCAGTCCCCCCTCAGTGGAGTTTCCACTGCTTCAGGCCACCCACTGGCGTCCCTGCTAGCCCAGCCCGCTGTCAATTCATCCTTCTCTCACTTCATTTCCTCGGCTGTTAAATGATGCTGAAGTCACAGTCAGGACTTCAGACACAGTGAAACAGGGGACTCCTACACGGAGATGAGAACCTCCATGGAAACATCTCCCAAAATAATGAAAAGTGTGAAATAAAACTGGCTTAGGTGTTTGAGCTCTGCATCTGCCTGTCACATAGCTGTGATGTTGGCCTACAGCTGCTGGTAGGAAATTCGCCAGGGCAAGCTAGGCCAGATCAGGTCCAGACCCCCTCGTGACAACTCCCACTGCTCCAGGAGCTAGTTAAAGCCCTGCACCCCTGCTGCATGCCAGGCACTGTCTTGTCTTCTCCCTTGCATGCACAACCTTTAAGACGACCAGGAGCAAGCTGGGAGAGCTCACAGCCATTGCTCTCACCCTCTGGCCCCACGGCTCAGCCACAGATATGACCCTACATTCACGGTGGCTAAGGGCTGATTGTGGTGGGGATTTGGGGGGTGACACATTAAAAAGCTGCTTCAGAGGCTCACCCAGGGTTTGCCATGGCTGGCTCTGCTCCCCTCAACACCTGCCCTGCCTGCAGCTAGGACTGCACTGGTTGCCACTCCCCGGCATGGCTGCTAGTGCCGAGGGGACAACGGGCACAAGTCCTCATCTTGCCATATCAATTCAGCATCCTGCTGGGAGGACTCAGGAGCCTCATCCTTCTGTCCCATCAGTGGCACACTCTCTCTCCCTCTCCCTTCCCCACATCCGTGGCACAGTCTCTCATTTATAACACTGCTGCAAAAAATGGTGTCCAAGCACCAGCGAGACAAACTCCTTGAAGCTCCCTGGAGTAGTAACAGTGAGGGACAATCCTGCAAGGTTTGTCCCAGGCGTAAGCAGTCATCCTTAGTAGCCACATGGCTACAGCTGAAGCCTGAACAGAGGGCAGAATACTTGCCACTGAGCAAGCTGGTGGAGGCATGGCCAGAGACCACCACAGCCCTCAGAGTTTAACATGCAAAGGACCATGACCTTGGGGGAAAGGAAGAAGTGATTTTCCGGTATTACTCAGAGGAATGGAAGCAGACAGCTATCGGGGTCTCGCAGTATCACATAGAAAATGCATTACATGATCAGGAACAAACCCAGATTTTCTAATTCCCAGTCCCACAGCAGCCATCGTACTGGTTCCTGCCCAGTACGGGCCATCAGGACCCATTCAGCATTTTGAAATGGCAGCTAGCTATTTATGGCTGCTCTCTATATTACTCCAAGGAGCAACGTCTTTCTTTATTTTACAAACTCACTCCAAGTTTCCTTGAGTATCCCGCTGACACAGAGTGAATTTCTGAAAGCAATCTTTCCTCCTTTTTCCCAGAACAGGGAACATCTGGGACTACTGAGATATTGTCTTGTGTCATCGGCTGACTTTTTTCTTTAACGAGTTTCTATGTAACAACTTCATGATGTTTTTCCTGGGAGGACAACTGTCTCATCTAAAACCTTGTCTTGCATATTCCTTCATTGAAGGATGTTTTATGCTAAAGCTCTTGAAAGAATTTCCTTTTGTGTTCTATCCCCACTTTTCTCTATTTAATTCCTCCCAACTGTCTCTCTGATGCTTAACCTGCAGGTCGCCCTATTCACCAAAACCAAAGCAAAATGCTGGTTTGAATAAGCTCAGGATACATGGATGTCATTTCTGAAAATTAGCAGGCCACATGATACTACCAACTTTATTTGATCCCATTTGCTGGAGCAGCTTGAATTTCTCAGGGGCAGGTTTTTTTTTAATCCTGGCTCATTATTGTTCAAACCCATCAAGTAAATGGCCGTGGAGCGGAAGCTTGAATGGGCTTGTTTAATAAACAGGCAAAGTCATTCATCTGCAGCACAGCAGCTCTGCAGCAAGGCTACGTCTTCCCCCTCCTGCTTCTTACTGGGTCTGCGTCGGCAGCAGTTATGTTAAACCCTGGTAGGGAAATGCTAGGGAGGATAAATCTTTGGCTTCACACTAACTGCTTTTGCCCGCTGCAAGAAATCCTTGCTGAAACAAATGGTCTGATTGTTTCCCTGGGTCAATTGCCTATTTTAAATTTATTTCTCACATCTCACTTGGCACTGCTGAGGACACTGGCCTCATGGCAGGCTCTGTTCTTTATCTGAGTGATGGCCAAAACAGCAACCCACTCAGGCCCCAAACTGTAGCCTTGGGATCTGTTGATGATACATTTGCAGCTCCCTACAGGGTTTATCATCGCTGCCATGGAGAGCCGAGATAGGCTGTGAAACCATGGCACCTGCCAGCTTTAGAAAACTAGCCCTAAGCTGTCAGGATGGGCATGCCCCTGTAAACAATTTTACACATTGTTTACCTAGGAGCTGCACTTACCTTCTTCACCCCCCCGAACTCACCCCACATTTGAATTAAGGACCAGACCCTCAGCTGGCATGAACTGGTGCATGAAAACTCAATTGGAGCACTGCCAGGTAACAGCAGCTGAAGATCTGGCACCTATATCTATTTTTTATATGTAGAACTTGCTATTTTTGCACGGCCTTTGGTTTTGCAGCAAGGCCAGAAAAGCGCCTAGGCTATGTTTCCCCTATGAAAGCATGAATGCAAGAATTTTTTGCTGGACACTTGCACCAAAAACACGTTCAAGACAGGAAACCACTAGTATCCATCACAGTGCCATTTCTGCACCGAGCAAAGCGCGTGGGAGCCTTCCTTGTTCCCCCTGCTCCCTGCCTGCTAAAACCCAACTGAAACTCATTACATACCAGGAATACCAGCGTCCCCGCAAAGCCTGTGCTGCACGGAGGAGGCTCTCCCTCACTCTCTTTTTTCCCTTCCGCCCCACTCGGCTTAGTCTTTGGCAGAGCCCCAGGACTTCGGAGGGGGGAGCGGAGGGGGGCTTGGGAGGGCAGTGACTTCCCGAGCGTACCCATGGCCTCGTTTTGATCTGCGGTACTGCCTGCTCGTTTCCACTTTACAGATGCTGCTGAGCTCTGCCACCGAGAAACAAATCCCAGAAGGGGAAGGGAGCATAGTGGGGAGGGAAGAGATGAAAGCAGAAAAGAGCCACATTTATTAAGCTGTTTTTCTTTCAGTGAAAAGAAGCATTTATCAGTGATTTCATATATCATGTGAGATGTGGCTCCCTGCCAATTTCTAAGGATGCAAACAAGCCACTGACATCATACACTAAATATAGAGCAGCTCCTGCTTTAGGTGAATAAATAATGCAGATGCAAAAGCCCAGGTCTTCAGTTACACATTCATTACCATCCATCTGTCAGGTTCTCATCATCAGGAGAAAAACGTCCAACACCAGCAAGGAGTGACAGGTGAAGAATGCAAAACAACTGCAGACAATAGGTGATTAAGCAGAATTTCCTTGTTCTCTGCTTTTTTCTTACAGCTACATTTCATTTCAGCAGTAACCCACGGTGCAGCTTTTCCAGCACAGCTCTGCTGCCTCCCTCCCTTTCCCTTCAAGCCAAGCTGGAGCGACAAGCCTGGGTGGGGAAAGCCTGAACAATGAACATGGTCAAAATGTGGAAACTTCCCCAGGCACTTAACAAGGGGGGAAAAAAAACAGAAGAAAGAAAAAGGAAAGAAAGAAAATAAAAAAAAGCCTCCAATCAGACTATGCAAGCAGCAAAGCAGCAGCATCCCCCTATGAAACAGAAGTTTTCCACGCCCTGTTAGGGAGAGGTTTTAATTAGGGTCTCCCAATGCTAATCTCTCTTGATTCCTCTAGCGCTTTTATTTAAGGCACCCGTTTTAACAACTGCACAAGCGAACCCATAGCTGGCTCCATGGTATATTATTTAACCTCACAGAAAGCACTCCAAGAAGGATTAGGATTGATAATAAAACCCAATCGATACTTTCCCCCTTCTCCGTCTTCAGATCAAAGGGACTGAATGGGAGGAAGCATCCCACCTCATCCTTACTCGGGGAGAAGGGAGACAGGAGAGCAGGAAACAAGAAGACAATGCGCCATCAAAGCTGCCGCAAGGTGTTGGATCAATGACAACATCTGCATGAGGGTCTGGGCTACAATAGAAGCTGTTGCCATGGGAACAGGCGCAAAAGCATCAGGCGGGAGGGAGCAGGAGATGATGAAAGGTGGAAAAGTGGGAGAGAGTATTTTTAGATCGCTTAGGAGGAATGCTACACAATGACATCATCCTATCTCATTATTTGCACCCGTGCTGTATAACCCATTGTGGCATCTGCCCCAGGCTGTTAAATGGGAAAATGTTATTATGGATGTGAATTATAAATACTGCGGTGAAACTTGAGCTCAGGAGTTATTAGACATCACTGTTCTGTAATAAAGGAGAGCGTTTAATGCGCTGTGCTGTACAGATTCATTGTATGGTGCAAGAAGCATTGTGTCTAGGATTTTAATATTCTCAGAAAGTAATTATGAGTCATTCTTTTATTGTTATTTAGAAGCAGAGTGCAAACAATTTTACACATTTGATATCCCACACATCAACAAGCCTTTTGCACTGGAGAAACATGGCCTAATTTTCCAGAGTGCTGCGTGCCAATGTGCTCTGAGTGAATGTGGTAGTAGTCATAGGTGCTCAGCACTGCCAAAATTCCAGCCATCCGTGTCACGTGTGAAAGAAGCCTCATTAATCTCGAAAATGCAAAGTGTACGTTTCACTGCCTGTGTTCAGCTCCTTAGGCAGGGCCAGACCCCTTTTACAGTCAAGGACCCAGTAGATACCCATGGCATCTGCTGAATATAGCCCTGATTCAGGGGGAAAAAATATTCCAACTCTCAGACACCGCTCTCAACTGACAAACAGAGGGGAATGTCTTCAGCCTGGGGAGGTGCAACAAGACAGGGCTCGTCTGCCTTGTGCTGGGAGTCGGGTGCCCAGAGAGGCTGTAATCCCTATTCCCGTCACACTGCCGGTGGTGAAGTCGGAAGGATAAACCCAGAGGAACATGTTTCATGTGACTGCAAAACTCTGAGCCTGCTCTCTGCCCTGGAATAACCATCGGTAAATGTCGTGCTCAGCCAGAGCGCGTCCGGGGCCACTGGAGCCTGTCACTGGAGATGGGCAGGGACTGAAATTCCCAACCCATGCTGATACCCACTGGCGCTGCCAAAACCCCGCCGGGTGAGTGACAGGGCTTGCCCTAGCTTTTGCCCTGTGCACAGTGAAGCACGTGGGTCCCCAGCCATTTGTTTTCACACTTAGGACTAACCCCTGCGTCAGTGGGTGAGAGGAGGAGGCGGGTAACCAGCTAACCGGAGCGGTGCCGGGCCCCACTGCCAGGGGAGCGGGCACGGGCAGGCAGCGGGGCTCAGCCTGGCTGCCAGGAGCCAGCCTGGCTGTCATGGCAGAGCACTCCTCCTCCCTGAGTGAAGTAGCCCTCCCTCACCAGCCCCCTCCCTGGCTCCCCACCACTGTGCCACCTTCCCAAGGG
>NW_010320236.1:47105-50300 GCF_000700745.2 Antrostomus carolinensis
GAGCAGAAGTACAAGCGAGCCAGGGAGTTACCACCTGGCTGTAGGCAGAGGTTGCTTAAAGCAAGGACAACAGGTAACAAAACCTGACTTTTTATTTATTTTTCACCATGCAATCACGATATGCAACTCTCCTCTCTGTTTAAGCTCTCCTTCCTCACAGAAGATCTGACTCTTTAAGTATACAATAGTGAAACATGCTGGTGTATGTGTGCTACTTCAGAGGGGAGAAGGTTAACATCACCCAACACAGCATAGCTCAGACTGCCAAGGGTCCCATAGGGCACGACTACAAAGCAGGACTAGAAAAGGTGAGTTTAGCTGAGCCTGAAATAACAACACTTGAAGACATTTTCTTTCCTAGTCTAAATGCATCCTTCTATCTCCAGCATCCCTGAGTCTGTTGTACTTAAGTCTCCTGACTTAACTAGACCATGCCTGAAACAGCAGCCATTTTTTTGATATCATTGGCTAACTTCACCTATTCTGCACATCAGCTTCATTGAGCTTAACCTCACCCTGCTTTCCTAGTTAAGCTAATGCCCTGCACAATGCTGAATAACTATTGCTTTCTTCCTGGCAGCTCTTTTTTGGCACTTCTAATTTTATTTTATTTTTGAGGAAGGAGGTTAGGGTTCTACATCTTACAGTATTAGTGTTGGATATAGATGAAACAGTATTTCATACAACTTATCATTTAATTTGTATTATATGTTAGCTTTGGCAGTGCAGGCATTGTAGTCATGCCAGCAGAGAAACTTTGATCTGAATGAGTGTAAAACTCAGCCAGGCTTGAAGTTGGGTTGCAGAAAATAATTTCAAATATTAAAAATATGGACAGTGCTTTTGGGGATACAGGTGCTGTTGATGCCCTAAATATCCCATTTTATAAAAGGCATGACCTCCCTGCAAAATTCAAGGACCATTTTAGGACAACATACAACTTGGGACAAGGAGTCACTCTGGACATGTGTGGAATTCACCAGACACATTTTGGGCACTGCCCCAACCTGAATCATGGCAGTTGTGGACATGTACAGCTCGAGAGACCTCCAGAGATCATCCAGCCCCTTTTCCCCTCCTCTTCCCTCTCTTCCTGTCTGATACTCCTGACTGATGTTTGTTTAACCTTTTTAAAATATCTTCGGTGAGAGGGACAGCCCTCCACCAGGGCTCACCTGTCCTGCTGGCTACAGCATGTTTTTCCTTTAGCTCTAACCCAGCTCACTCTCACCAAGAAACAGCTCACCTTCTTCTCTGCCTACCTGAAGACTAGTTGGTCTAATGGCAATCCTTATATATTTGACACATTGCCACGTCTGGCCCCACTCCACTCTTCCAGCCTGGACAAACCAGTTCTTTCAACCTTTCCCTGTAAGCCACATCTCCCCGGCTACCACCATGCCCTCCTCTCTTTCACGCTCATCTGCATCATCCCCGGAGCAGCGGGAAGCTGTCCTCCACCCGGCTCAGCCCTGAGGAGGGTGAAGTGATGAGTTCCCCAGCCCCACATCTGGCATGACCACTGGCACCTCCCAGTTGGCCCCTTCCCTGTCCCGGACCACCAGCTGCTGCCTTGCAGCTTGCCAGGACCTCCCCTGCTCTGCTGCTGCCAGCCCAGCCCTTCCTTGTATCCTCACATCATTATCCACTTGAGTCCTCCTTCTAAGTGTGTGCTGTGCACTCCCCTGTATTGAATTTCATTTTATTGAACTCAGATCATTTCTCCTATTTGTCAAGACTGCTTTGATTTCTAGCCCTCCCAAGTGCTTGCAAAGTGTGCTTCTCCACCTGGAGGTATCCACAGATTTTAAAGTGTTCTTTCTATCCCATTACCCTCCCCATTAACTATATAAATAATAGCAGCACAATCCAGTGCTGTCTGCTTGCTTGCTTCCCTCCAACCTCTCCTGCTACCAGGGCAGTGAGCAGCCTCGTCCAAGAGATACAGAAGGGACATGGGCTTACCACTGGTGATGGCAGCCCCCTGAAGACAGGGAGTAAAACACAATGTCCCACACCCAGCAGCTCGCTGCTGCCAGTGTCAGGCATTAGAGAGAGCCTCTCACCTGACATAGGCACGCCTCCCTCCAAACTTAAAAAGCTGTTCCTATGTGTGTGTGCATGGGGGTGTTGAACCTCAAGCCTGTAGCCAGAAGACAAACTGAGCTTGGTTTGGCTCAGCAGGACTGCTGTAGCTTGGGCTACCAGAAACCTTTACTGAGAAAGTTTGTGCAGCTTCAGCTCAGGCTTGACACGGACCCAGCTGAACAATTAAAGGAAACATCAGTTCAGTCGCAGGTTGCAGCACACTCATAGCCCTGCCTTCAATGAATACAATTAATCATTCTCACTGATTCTCTAATCAACCCAAACCTCAGAGGTGTAAATTACGCTGGCAGATGTATAATCAGGGAAGTTTTCCAAATTAACCTAAAAAAAGCCCCTCAAGAACCCACTGAGTCTCTCAGTGTTGGCTGAGCTGAGCAAAGGCTGTCTAAAAGAAATGCAAAGCAAAACTGGGCAGCAGCGACCATGCCTTGTGAAAACCAATGGAAAAACAACCATCCTGGAAGGGAGGACTTTGATTAAACATGACGATGGCCCCCCTGGGCCAGCCTTTCCCTGCTGACCCTGCCCAGGTGCTCAGGACATGCCTCCAAGCATTTGTTTGCATGGAAATCCCATGAGGATTCTAAACCTCAGCAGATGCAGGAACACCTCAGGAAAGGTCCCAGTCCCTTCAGCCAGCAGACCTGTAGGGAAGAAAATAAACTTCAGCACATGGCTAGGAATAAAACACAAAGGGTGGGGGTACAGTCATCATTTGGTATCATCCTCTGCTAAATGCACCCCAACAAGGGGCTTTGATCTGGCTGTTGGATAGAGGGGGACGTCAGTTCAACAGCTTTGACATGGTTTTGTCTTTTCACTGCTTCTGTGGTGGGAAACACCAGCGCTTCTTGGAGAAATGAAGGTGGCTGCTGCAGACGGCCCATGTGAAACTGTTGTTCATCCCCTGACCAGGGTCTGCAAAGGATGTTGGGCCACTTTATTTATTCTCCTTAGAGATGTGGATTGAAATAATTGTGCTGGTGAGCACTGAGTAATGAGAAAGAGGAGATGTCAGAATTTTAAATGCAACATCGGAGCCTTTAGAGGAAAACAGTGAAACAAAGCAGCAAAACCTGAGTTACA
>NW_010320236.1:50354-62366 GCF_000700745.2 Antrostomus carolinensis
GCTTTATGCATCCACTGTTTTACTATATAAAATAAAAATATAATGGATTCCAGCAAATAATGGTAAATATTTGAT
This sequence comes from Antrostomus carolinensis, assembly GCF_000700745.2. Taxonomy (NCBI): domain Eukaryota; kingdom Metazoa; phylum Chordata; class Aves; order Caprimulgiformes; family Caprimulgidae; genus Antrostomus; species Antrostomus carolinensis. Next base: position 50,430 of record NW_010320236.1, read on the forward strand.
GACACAATTATGCTTTATTAATGCAATGTTCTTTCTTTTGCAAATTAAATTTTTACAGGAATTCATCACCCATTTCATTTTTATTATTTAGGCCATGAGTATGTCACAGTTGTTTGTTATGTATTTTCATAACCATTTGATTAATATTAAATGTTTAAAATAAAAACTCCATTTATATTTTAGTTATAATGGCCCTACAAAAATATTATGAATACAAGTCAGTATTTATGGCCCACATTAGTTCTTAATACTACTTCTGATATTTTTATTGCTGTATAGGATACGCACAGTTCATTATATATGAAAAATAGTTTAATTTTCAGGAGCTTTGTAACAAACTGTAAACTGAAGAGTTTTCCTTGCCATGCTGCATGAACCCTCTCCATCCTCCCACTCCCACCTCTTTTATCCTGAAGAAGGCAGACCTGAGGGAGGGACAAACCTACCCTCTCTGCGTGCCTGGAAGAGCAGATCTCTTAAAAGGCATGAACACAGGAGTTACAAGCTTTGAAAACCCTGACAACATGGCTCCTGTCCACCCAAATGTACAGATCTGGATCACGGCTGGGCAGGAACTGGGGAGAGCGTTAACTACCAGGAATGACCTCATGGGTCTGTAAGGTATCTTTCAAGCCTGTTGGATGCGGTAATAAGCTGAACCCTGTATGTTTGACAATTACCCTGTACAGAAAAGCTCTTTGTGGCCACTACAGCAGGTGGCTGCAGCCAGCACCCTACTGCTGTGGGCTTCAGACTCTGAAGATGCCCAGGAGGAGCAGGCTCCCCTGCAGCACCGGGAGCTGCATTAGGTTTTCTGCTCCAGTAGCTCAGGCAATTTCAAGTGCTTCAGTTTTTGGGGGTTTTTTGTTGGTGTTTTGTTGGTGTTTTTTTGTTTTGGGGTTTGGTTTGGGTTTTGGTTTTGGTTTTTTTTTTTTTTTTTTTTTTTTCCAAACAAAAAAGAAGTGTGGGGGGTTTTTTTAAAAAAAAAAAAAAAAAAAAAATCCTGGAAAAAACCCCTCCCAGGCACTCCCCCTGCTCTCTGCCCAACCCGCTGTGAATCGAGCAATCCCATGCAACATTTTTGGATGGATCAAAACTGCCGCAGTCATTACTGTGCGTGTGTAGGATGTTAGCCCTAAACCAGCTACCTATGAAGGCCTTATTTTCCTTCTGCTACACTGGCTTGGTGCTCTGTCAGCTTTGGCAACAACCTTACAGACTTTAAATGTCACTATCTCCTACTGTCCACAGGCTGCACACACAGAGCATCTTCTTCCCAGCTCCAGTTATGCTGGATTTCACTGGCATGCTTGCACCTCAGCTGCTGGAAGAAAATCACATCCCAGGATTTACTAAACATCCTAATGACAGCCACAGATGGCAGCCCCCGTTCCCACCACCACTTCCACTGCTGGAAAATGATGGGTCCCAGCTCCCTCGGGGCAACAAGCTTTCCTTGCCCAGCTTCCTCTTAGCAACTAGGAAGAAGCATGACTCCTTCCAGCTTTGCTGGGCTTTTATGAGACATGGTGGACTTCTGCCGCACACCTCATGCTCATTTAAAGTGGAGCAAAGTGAATATGAAACCTCCCCCATCTGTTCTGATGGCTTCCTAGCTGCCTTGCCTTGCTACGCCTGATGAGCCAAGGTGAATGGCTGTGATGGTGAGCCCATAAAGCAGCGGTATACTCTTCACCTGTGTGAAGCCAAATAATGGTGCCGGACTTTAGCAAGTTAAAAAGTCCTTGTAAATTCTCTCCTCCAAGCCTGCTCCTTTGTTTCTGAAATGCTGCCAGACGTCCATCCTACCTCTCTGGTGGGTAATATCCCCTGCAATTCGGAGTTTGCTCAGCCATGTGAACAGGCATGGCCAGCAACAAAAGGCTTGTATTCATCTCTGTGGCTGCTGAAGTGACATTTCAAACAAGCAGAGAAAATATTCCTGAAGGTATAGAGATTTAAGTGCCAGAGGTGAAAGCAGCTGCCTTCCCTGCACCACCAGTGCTTGCTCTCATCCTGGTTGTCATGTCGGTTGCCCAGGCTCCAGAGGTGTACCAGACATGCTTTCCGCTGAACTGAAACCTCTCATTTTGGGTGATGTTTAGCAAAATATTTTCCTTTTGAGGGTGGTTCAGGAACTTTTGGCCTGTGAGAAGACAGGCAGAGTGTGCACATGTCTGCATGTGCTGTTGTGAAAAGGTTCTCTCTCTCAAACACATGTACATGCATGCTGTCTCCACCTGTGCAGACTGAAGAAGCACAGGCTGTGCGTGGCCATGACCTTTCATTGCCATCCAGTGTGGGAGGCTTGATTAATTTGGTTTGAAGGTAACAGCTGCTATGCAAAATCGATGGTTGTTTGGCCCCTGGGTTCCACTTTGCATGACTCCTAACTTGAAGGGGCAGGCAGCCTTCCTCCATTCAGAAATTGTGCTTCCCTTCAGCTGTTGGTCTTCAGGATCTTCAGAAAGAAATAGAGCTCTGGTATGGAAACCAGCAGCAAGAGTCTGGGACAACAACTGAATTATACTGTTAAAATACTCAGTCCTTCAAGTGAACTGAAAAAATTGTTTCTTACAGACTAGTAGAAAAGATGCAGCTGCATTATCAGCTAGAGCTAGACAGCATGCAGAAGCCACTGTACAATGGCAGGGGGTGGGGGGGTGAAGCCCATCAAGTCCCTTTGCCCCATGTCATCCCAAAGTGCAGAGCTGGGCTGTTTCTGGAGCTGCTGCCTTGTGGGGCTCTGCAGCAGCAGGGGCCATTAGGCTGCCTCCTGCGAGCTTTGCTTGTTTCTGGAAACTGAAATACCTCAGCTTCCAGATCATGACAGGAGAAGGTGCTTTACTTAGGGTTGAAATTGGAGCCAAAATCTATTCCTGGCAATGACTTGAAGGTCACGCACCAACAAAGAGTTCCTACCCCATCGGTATGTGCTATTAGACAGATGCTGCTGTTGCTCTTTCGCTGACAGTGACAGATTTTAGACTTAGCATGCCACCTTTTCATGGGTGTGTTTGTTTTCTCCTCCAGTCTGCATTGCTCTCCTAATCCTTGCCTCCAACTCAAGTTTCACCCACTTGTGCCCTCCTCGAAAGGATGCAATTAGGCACAGCTAGTGCAGATCTTTAAAGTAACAGCAAACTCCTTCCTGCCGGCTGACTTCACCAGCAATGTGATGGCAACGCTACTTTGCAAGCATGCCTTGCATAGCCCCTGGTCTTGGTATCCCCTGTGGTGAGTGGAGCAGTTCACACGCAGCCCTCGTGCCCATCACAGGAGGCTGGGGACAACCTAGGGGACTCAGAAGTGGAAGCCAGTCAGCAACCCCTTGAGACATGCCCATGGAGACATGTCCCATTGCCGTTCTTTCTCCACAGATGGGACACAGCACCGCACTCTAACCTGTGAGGTGGGGAGCACAGCCCTGGTTTGCAGCACTGAGGGTCTGGCTCCCTTTCTTAGGTACACAGCAGAAGTCCTTTACAGGGCAAATGTCTTGGTCTTCACACTGTGGGGGGCTTCAGGCTCCCACAACAGAGAGGTTATTACCAAATCTGGCCATTCCCCCTTGTTCTTCTCTGGAGTAGGATACCCACCATGCAGAATAGAGGGGAACAAAGCTCCCAAAAGGGCTTCCCTGCTACCCCACCACCACCACTCTGGTGCCTCTCCATCTCAAGAGGATGTTTTTTTTAAGGCATGTCTCCATGGGTATTTGGCATATAAGGAGACAGCAGTAAGAAGTGCAGCAAGCTGAGAGTTATGAATGGTGGCCATGGGATGGGCAAGTCAATCAGGGATAAATTGGGAATAAGGAAAGAGGAGCCTGATGCACTACTGATCCCCATGGACAGAGATAGATTAGAGGAAACAGTTGTCTGTATTTATAACCTTCCCAACACCCTGCTGCGCCCAAAGGAGAGGAGAGAGGAAGGATCACAAGACCCTCACTGGCCGGGGCTTGGGAAAGGAAGTCTCTGAAATGTGAACAGTGGACATTCCCCCCCCAAGGGTCGAGATTTTCCATCGTGTCACTCCCCCTGTCACTCATGGGGGGAGCACTCTGGTGAGCTGGTCCTCACTCCCCAGCTTGCAGGAGAGCTTTTCGGGAACCCAGAGAGCCAACCTGAAAGGAGTCAGGGAGAAGCCTGCTCCTGTGGTCCCTGCCCCTCACCCCCTGCTGCCTCCAAGGGCTGGTGGAGCTAATTGATTTATTATGAGTTCAGTCCTTTTCAGTGTGGGCCTGTGTTTATGTTTACTTTTAGGAGCTAGAGATGGTACAGATGGCTAATTTGTTTGTTCGGTATTGTTCTTTCTAGCTGCCTAGAGCTGTTTTTGTACTTCTGTATTTGTCATGGTTACCGCATACTCAAAATCTCAAGTGCCTCTTTTCCTGTATGGCAGAAAGCTTACTGAGTATCAGCTGAAAAATCATGATTGTTTAGGAGAATTCTCTCTTTCGCCCCTTTGTCTGGCGCTACCCCCCATTGCCTTTGTTTAGGTGGGGAGCTCTGGGAGGCAGAAAGCCAGCTCCAGCACAGAGGTTTCCCAGAACACCCGGAAAACAGGGACAATGGGCTTTCCCCTGGCTCTGAGAGCCCCCAGAATGGGTCACCTCCCCTGCAGGTTAGGGAGGAACATGGGCAGTGACAGCTAGTGCTGCTGGCAAGAGAAATGGTGGTGGTGGGGAGGGAAGCAGCTGCATTTGATCACACGGCATTGCTGCCCGGTTGCTGCTGGTGGGAAGAGCAAGCCCACTGATTAGCATTCCCAAGAATACAATTAGGAGACAAGGCTATTTTCAGCAGTGTCCCCTCTCATGGCTTGTAAAGACACAAGCGCAAAGAAACCCAGAGTAGGCGCTTCCTCCACCACAGGCACTGGATGGCTTATATTAGCACAATGCTCCAAATCCCCTCTAAGTCCTCCCAGAAAGGGAGAGTAAATATAGTTTGTCAAACAGTTATCTTTAGCACACTGTCTCGTCTGCCAGCATGGATCTTTCTGCATGACCTCTTGTTAAGTCAGGGCAATTTCTTCTCATTTGCTTACTCCTGCCTGCAATGCCGTGCCCAGAGGGGAGCCAGGGCTCCCTGGGGTCTGGAGGAGACACGGCTTCCACCCCCCTCACTGACCAGCCTCTGTACGGACACAGCTGGGTTATTGACCTTTAGGCCCAGTTTTTCCCATCTGTTTTAAAGGGGAAAAAATATGAGATGGAAGTTCACATAGAAAGATGGTGAAGGGAAAGCAAGACGGCTCTGCTGAGGAGCTGGCAGACAAGGGGCACACTGAGTCCACACCTCTGCGCCAGGTTCTCTGTAATGATGAGACGGTGATGGGAGGAGAAGCACAGGGAGGTTTTGCAGTGAGCTGAAGCCAGCCCAACATGACACTGCTGCTTAGGTAGGCAGTCTTTCCCTCCCTTGGTCTCACTTTGCCACCACTTCTCTTGTGCCACCACTTGTGTACACATGTACCCACACACAGAATTCTCCATCAGACCAGGTTGCCTCTGCCTGGCCAGCTGCACAAGCAGCAGCGTAAGCACAGCTAGGAAGACGAGCAGGTCCCACTTTTGGGGGTTTGCTCAGCCTGCGATGGATCTGGCCAATTCATGGGGTGCTGGCAGGGTTGGGACACTGCAAGGCAGTGATGAAACCCTTTTGAGCTGAGAAGGGGAGGTGTGGGAGAAGGGGCCTCACAAAGCCGCAAGGATCTCACCTGCTCAATGAAGAGCATCCTTTCTTTTAACAAAAGAGAAGAGTGAAGGACCAGAGCTGAATGCAGCACTGGTTGTCAGCCCTGCCAACTGGGGCTCTGCAGCCGGGCAAACCCTTTGCTCGGGGGTCTGCAGCCTCTGCCCCCATGGGAGGGAGAGTCTTCCATGGGGGAGGCTGCCCCACTGCAAGGCAGCCCCCTCATGGCAAGCAGCGACCTGGACAACCTGACAGCACCCAACATCCAAGAAAGGTCCAACTCGTGTCAGGCCATGGCTGTACTGGAAAGCCAGAGGCAGAGCTGGCTTCCCCCAGGGTAAGCTGGAGCAAGAGGGCAGGCAGCTCCAGCAGGCCCATCCGTGGGAGCACTAGGTTCCACAGCAGGTCTCCTGTGCCCGTCGCAGTGGGCAGTGACGTGCCTCCACGCAAAAATCCACACCACTAATTTTCAAACAAATAATTTACTTTTTTTTTTTAATCTCAGAGGAGTCTCATCCCTCCAGGAAACGGCCACAGGTGACTGGTGTAACAGAAAGCTCAGAGACTCCTACATAATGAAAAGGGAGAAATGAGACAGTTAACGGCCCCAGCTGCTACTTTAAGCTCTTCTCTCCCCGGCTGCACTCAGTTGGAGAGGCATCATGTTGCAGCTCCTTCCCTTGTGCCACTCTCTACCATGGTTGGGGAACTCTCCAGAATGAGAACAACACAGTTTCGGTGCCGTCTGCCAGATGGAGAAACCCAACCACGCTCTTTCGTCAGGAGGCCCCCTGCTTGCTCCTGCACTACTGAGCAGAGCTCTTGCACACTCACAGAGGCCAGGCCCTCGTCTCTGCCGTGCTGCCATACATCTACAGCGACTCCAGCACAGCCAGGGTTTACAGGGAGAGGGGGAAGACCAGGGCTGGGCCCAGTGAGCTGCTGCTCGTCCCGAGGGAGCTGAAGAGGGACCAGCTGTCCTGGGGGAGCTCATCCTGAGGGAGCTGTCCTGGGGGAAGGCTACACTCAGTCGTGCTGCGGGGGTGGGAGCAAGCCCAGCCCTGGCTGAGCATCAGGAGGGGTCAGAAGAAGAGGAGCTGCCTCCAGCATCCAACAGCCTTCTGCAATAACCAAGGGTGGCTTTATTAAATAAGTATCTATAAGAAACCTACCCACTGCTGGGTGATTATAGCCAAGGGAAAGTCAGACAGCTGCATGCCAGGTATGCGGCATACAATGGCACATGTTCTGTGGCCAAACCAACACAGAGAGACTGTAACCATTTCCTATAACACGAGCTGCATGGGGGGCTCCAATCCCTGTGCTCTTTGCTCTGTTGGCATCACCTACATCTTCTTTTCCACCGTTAACTTTGAGTGAGGGAAGACAGGAGCCTGTGTTTCCCAGGGCACAGGGGAGCCACTCACCTCCCTGCTCTCCTCTCTCTGACCAGGCCTTTTCCAGGGACGCCGAGGTACCTTCTGCTGCTCTCCTGATGGAAGCGACACCACACCCTCGCAATTCTCCCCTGTCCAGTGCATGCCGAAATGCTCTGCCTCAGCCCTGCCCAACCTTTAGGCACTTCCCCACTTCTGCCCAGTGGGGAAATGCGATGGAGAAGACAAGCTAAAAGGCTCCTTCATTCTGCACAGCTCAACTCCAGCCAGCCATGCCTTGGTGGCCAGCCTTATTCCTGAGTCGTTTCCCCACCGTTGTGCTATGCTTACCTTTCCCGAGGTGCGAATGCACACCTGCAGTACAGACGTACCGGCTGCCAGAAAATCACTGATGGAGCACACCCAGGGATCAAATGAAGCTCACTGCTTCAGCTCAGTTCTTGGCCTTATTCTTCTAATTTCCTCAACTTTGAAGCAGTTCCTGACTCTATCCCACCTCCCATGTGCCTCATCCAGTTATGCTCACCCTGATTCCTGCCTCCACGAGCTCCCCAGTGGGTTTAGGGGTAACAGAGCACACCTCACTGCTGGAGTCCAGCCACCTCCCCACCATCCCAATACAGTTTGCATCCCAGGATTCACAAAGCTCTTTCCCATTAGGACACTGCTAAGGAGACAGCAACAGTAATAAATGGCTTCAAGAAACTCTTCCAGCCCTTCTTATTTATCATAAACCAGTGAGATGCCAGTTCCAATGAGCAAAGTCATCAAACATATGTGAGATTCTGCTTGGAAACATGATGGTTTTCTCTTGTTATTCACGAATAAGGATTGTATTTCCCAGGTAAATTAACTTGAAACACATTTCTAAAGTTAGCTTAAATATGAATTTTCCAACAAGATTTCTTGTTCATTTTTCAAAAGGCCAGTCAAGCTGGCAGTAACAACAAAAACCTGCTTCTCTTTACTTCAAGGGAATTAAATATTGTAGAGAAAAGGCAGACCAGTGGATCAATAACAGCTTCAAGTCTTTCACCTCTAGAGCTCTGCACTTCCCTCTGGTTATTCTGAAAAGTAGCCAGGAGATGCCCTGCGTGGAGCCAGGAGCCCTGCAACGCTGATGACAGGAACCAGTATTTTATTTCACTCATCAGCCACCCCCTGCCTTTTTCCTTCCCAGTTTTTCTAAAAACATGCTTGTGAAAAAGTTGAGGATAGAGCAACTTTGCCTACTGCTCAGGCCCATCTGCATCACCTTATCTGCACATACAAAGTACTCTGAAAGAACCAACATTTCTTCTGAATTATTTATAGTATATGGAAATGATAATAACATAGAAATCTGCTATGATTTAATTAATTATGAATAAGTAATAAGGTAATGCTAGCAATATATTTAACTGAAAAATCTATTTATAATGAAATGATTTCTTATAAATAATTAGACCAAAACTGTGTGTGTTGTAACTTATGATTTTCATTTAAGGCCTGATTCTTCCTGTACTTCTGGTGTAACTTTACCCCCGAGGATGCTCCTGTAGAGCCTATGCAGTCAATGACAAAGCTGTTGGCAGGTTGGGATCAAGTTTAGGATTAGAAGGAGAATAGATTGCAGAAGAAAAGGTCTCTCTTTCTGGTTTGTTTTTTAACCAACAAAGGGTCATCAATTCAGTCCATAAAAGATGAGTTTTGCTTTTTGCCTGGAGAGTAAATTCATGTTATTTTGCCTTTCTTAACCCCATTTTAAAACCAAATGAAATCCAGATGACACAGTCTGTTTCTCAAGTATTTCTTACCATTTGCCTAAATCACCCTTGCCTGACTGTACAACAGCTCCTGGCAATGTGGACCCAAAGTGATTCACTTGTGGGTACCATGACAAAACCCAAAGTTTGGTTACTGAGATGTGATGGGAGGAGGGGAACCTGAAGGAATGCGCCAGGTACCATCAGAGCAAGAGGGATTAAATTCAGATTGCTGTCATCAGTGAGTCCCTCGTGATAGCCTGGGCCTTAGCTCAAGGGAGTGATGAGCAAATTAGACCAGCTAGCTTCCAGCTCCCACACTCAACAGGCGGAAGCAGGGATGGATGGTACCTAATTTAGCCCTTTTCTTTTCTTTTTTTTTTTTTTTTTTTTTTTTTAAAGTAGATGGTCTCACTGCAGTCCTTTATCTCTGCTTTGAAATCAGGCTGGTTTTTAAAACTCTGGTCAGGTGCAAACTGCTTCACAGAAGCAATACTGGGCTTCAGCTGTAAGCAGTAAACAGAAAGGATGCTTCATTACTATCACCTTCTTGAAAAGCAACAAAATGAAAGAGGAACAGATCTTGCAGTCCTGCTTTCACTGACCTAAGTCAGGGTTTTGCTTAGGAGAGGAACTCAAGGCAAGTTGGGAAACACACATTTCACTCAGAGGCTAGGGCTGGCTCCACCTGCAACAACCACAAATGCACCCAGTACCCCTCTTTGCCTTTTGCCTTTCTCATCCAAAAGAAGTTTGTGCTGGAGCAGCACCAGTACCTCTTCCTACAGATTAAACACTGCTTCAGCATTCGGAGGAGCTTGTATGAAGTTCTCGTGCAGGAGCTGAAAATCCATAATAAAATTAGGCTGAGTAAAGGAAGAGAAAGCCCTCTGCCAAAAATGGCTGCATGCATAGCCTTCAATAGGACAAATATAGCCCATGAGTGACTAACGGAACTCCCTTGGTCACCACCAGGATAAAACAGTCAGTGCCACAGCACCTCTTTGGAGCCACTCAGGAAGAGCTTAAATGAGCCCTGAGGTCGCATCCAGTGAGAAGGGTGCATATGACCAAAACCCAACCCTCTTGGACAGCTCCCTTACCCTACAGACACCTTGGAACGTGCTCCCCCAAGGAAAGCTCTGCTGGAGCAAGGGTGTGGTGGAAAGGACGAGGGGAGGCTTGCAGGGCAGTTAACCCCATCCCTCTGCAGCCAGGGAGCAGCTGAAAAAGGAGCTTGGAAACCTGCCTACGCAAACCAGATTTATTGGTGTGACTCCAGTGCTTCGTGGACTGTTATCCATCAAAAGCAGCACTGGAATTGGCACTCTTCTCAGAAAAGGAAGGGATCCACCCCAAAACACTAAATGTCAGGAAACTTTTGTGACACAGGATGAAGAAACACATGCTGCTGTTGCAGTTCACAATGTTCCTGCTCGGAAGATAACCAGGAAGCAGCATGGCTGGGCCAAGTTGCTAGTCCACACCTTCCACCAGCAGCAGGACCACACAAAACCTGTGGAGCCCTTGCTGTAAGTACTCCCCAAGGGGTGGCCAGAGGCCCGATGACTAACCACCCAGCACGCACCACCATTCCCAGAATGTCTCCCTACCTGGGAAGACTCACCATTAAGGGCAGATTTCATTAAATAACCCAAACTGCAGAGGAGAAGAGCAGAAGTTAGTCCTCCACCGTTCGCAAGTTAATTTTAACATGGTCAGAAAAAGAGGTCCAGGCAAAAAGCCACGGTAACTCCAAGAAGCAGAAGTGGTAAGGTGAAATAACCATCTGGATTATAAAAATATTAATAGGGGGTATAAAATAGCCAGTTCAGTTATGGGCACAGGTTATTTGTCTCTCCAAAAAAAAAAAGCACGAATACAAGGGCTCTCACAATATGAAAGTAATCATCAAAATAGCCATTAAAAAGCACAGCTAAAAATCCTTGCTTCACGCTTTTTATCATCATTTGTTTCCTCTGGGAAAGCCAGAAGGTGCAGCTTAGATATCCAAGGAGAAATTTTGAACTAGAGTCTGTGGAATAGCAAGTTAAAGGCCCAGCAGGGCCCATCCAGTGCCCTTCTTCCCAGGTCCAGGGAAGCCGATACCCAGCACTGCTACTGCATGAAGTGTGTTGTTGCTCAGAGTTAATAAAGATAGCACAGAAGGAAAAAAACACCTTCCTTCTGTAATTTCTGAATTCCTAACTGTATTCTCATAGGGAAAATAGATTGAGCCCTATTCAATCACCATGACAAAATCACAGGTAATTTTCATGTTTTAATTATTACAGTCCAAATACGTCTGAAAGTGTGATGGAAAAAGTGGTGCTTATGCTGATTTGGCTTCATTGTAATGCATGAAGTAGGATCATGCAAAGGCAAAGGCATGAGTCAGTCTGCAGGAGCTGATTTATTTCCTGATTTTTGTGAAGTGAAAGAAAGGTGATGTTCTGCATTGAAGTCTTTCATGTAGTATCCTAATTTTTGAGCTTTCTATCAGCTGAGGGGTGATGCATCTTAAAGAACAAATTACTTGTTCCTAGTGCTAACAGCAGCTGAATTAAGACCAAAAAAAAAAAAAAAAAAGTGTTGTAAACAGTCTGGACAAAATTAAATGCCTCATTCTGTTATGCAGTTGTTGCCTAATATCTGTAAGTCCTCTTACTACTGGACAGTTGGAGAACATGACACTCCTATAAAATAGGGTTGAAGAAAAGAACACAGGTCTTATGAGGAGCAGCTGAGGGAACTATAGCTCTCTACAGCTACCCGAAAGGAGGATGTAGTGAGGTGGGTCTCAGTCTCTACTCCCAAGTAACAAGTGACAGGACAAGAGGAAATGGTCTCGAATTGCACCAGGGGAGGTTTAGATTGGATATTAGGAAAAATTATTTCACCATAAGGGTTGTCGAGCACTGGAACAGGCTGCCCAGGGAAGTGGGGGAGTCACCATCCCTGGGGGTATTTAAAAGACTTGTAGATGTGGTGCTTAGGGACATGGTTTAGTGGTGGACTTGGCAGTGCTAGGTTAATGGTTGGACTTGATGATCTTAAAAGTCTTTTCCAACCAAAACAATTCTATGATTCTGT
>NW_010320236.1:62404-68144 GCF_000700745.2 Antrostomus carolinensis
ACCCAGATTTCTGGTGGAAAATAATTAAAGGAATCTATTTGGAAAAAAAAAATAAAAAAAATCTGTCCTCCAGCTCATGAAGAAGCAGAAAGAAAGAAACCCAAAACCACAGGAGGGAGAAGGGGAAAGTCCAGCTTGCTTTCTTGTACCCCTGGCTGAGGGGGTGGTGTGGTGAGGCCCCCACCCACCGCACAGTGGCAGCCAGCTGCTTGGCCCGGCAGTGCAGGAACGGGTATGGGAATGGGAGGAGTTGTCTCCTGCTGCAAGGAAGCGACCTGGTGAACCAATAACCCCTTTCATCTCTGTTTACTCATCTTCTGTTTGTTTTTAAATATTTGTTAAAAAAAAAAAAAAAGGCATGAGGCATCTCTGGGGCGGGGGGGAAATAAGTGGTTTGTAGTGGAAAAGGGTAAAAGAAAATGCATACTTGGCATTTTTGCAGTGAAGAGTGAACGCCCTCCTTCCCAGAGGCAGCGGCTGAGGTCTCCCTGAGAATGGGAGGCTCCCTAGGGTTTCCCAGGGAAGCCACAGACCTCCTTGGAGGAGGGCACCCTGCTGCCCTGCTGCCTTGCAGCAAGCCCCCGGGCAGGGTGTCCCAGTATGGAATGGGACAGGGGCACTCTGGGGCTGGGGACCACCGGGGAAAGCAGCAACAGGTTGAAGGGGCAGAGAAGGGGACCCCCACCTGGGGGCACAGCCAGGCACTGTGCAGGGCAGGGTGGGTTCTCACCTCTGCCCTGGCACTGCCTGGAGGTGGGAGCTAATGAGCAGGGATGCTTCTTGCAGTGTTTGCAGAATCAAAGGTGATGGGAGGAAGAAACACCTACTACAGTGGGAAGCTTTTGTGAACTTTTCTTGGCTTCTCCGTGAGTTCGTTTTATAGCAGGCTTCCACTTGATGCAACATTTTGGGGTTTAGCATGTATTCTGCTGTAGCAATCTCTACAAAACTGGCTCTTGAGTGTCAGAAAGAAAAGAAAAGCCAAGTTAGGTGAAGTGTGTACAAAACTAACTGCAGAGTTGTTACCACATCTTCAGTGCACCTATGCCAACCAAGCAAGACAGCCATGTGGACACTAACATGATGCACTTATGTAAGAGATTTCTGTCAGTTTTTCTTCTTTCCCAGATGGGAGGCTTCAGGAGGGTTCAGCCTTTCAGGGAGCTCAGTGATTCAAATTTGAACCATACACTCAGTGCTCAAAGCCCATGGCTTGCGCCAGAGGCTGCCTGAAGGCAGTGAAAGAGTCAGTTACCCGTGGAGCAGCAGCCCCAGGTGATGAAATGGATAAGCAGCAACTCCATTCATCCGCTGGGAGCACTGCCTGACCTTGGGCTGTGGCAGAGGAAAGGCGTCCTGCTCCTGGGAACAAAGGGTGAGGGAAGGAAGGTGACTCAGGAGTCCTGCTGGCCTACACGGGATGTCCCATGGCCCTGCTTGGCAAGTGGTGAGGGCTGCCCACTGCAACACACCCTCTGCAGAAAGTGAATCCATACGTTGCCCAGGCCCACCTTCTGTTTTAAAGGGGGAAAAAAGTTTTCTTGTTTGTTTTTTTGTTGTTGTTGTTGTTGTTTTACTTGCCCCATTATCTCTGTTAGCGCAGACATGAAGGTGTAGTTTATGCTGGGCTGGACTGTGGTGTATGAGAAATCAAGACTCCACTTGGGGAAAGGTGCACTTTTTAAAAATTATTTTTCACAAGTCACAGATGAAGCTACCTAAATGCAAATGCTCGAGGAGGAGGAACATGAAATGCTGAGGGCTGAGCCTTTTCAAGCCTAATTATTGGATGCCTCCCGCCTGTTGCCTTGTTGTGGCAAAGCACGTGCTGAAGCAGTAGGAGTCAGGGATACAAACATCTCGATTTACGACAAGCTAAGCTACTCCTGGTGCCATTGAATTCCACATGGTCCAATGTTTTCTCCTCCAGCCTAAAGAGAGGCTGTGTTTGTGCAGGGATGGCAGCTGTGCCCTAACACCCTGCACACCAGACAGGGTGTCCCACACCACTGTGGGGTAAAATCACGCATGGGGAGCCGGTGCAACTGGCAGGGCAGGTACCATCATCCCAGGAGGGCGAGTGGGTGGCTGGGTGTCCCCATGCCATCGTGAGCAGCTGCCCCATCAGCAGGATGGACGAGCAGGTCTTGGCCTGGGCACAGAAGGAAAGGATCCAGGGGCTCTGTTGACGTAACAAGCCACTAGAGAGCACTCTCAAATGTATTTATACCCTTTGCCTAAGTGCTAGTTCATAAAAACACGCAGTTGCCATGGCCTGGTTTACAGCACATCTAAAAAGAGAGCTCCCAAACATACCAGGTTTTCTGAGGCCACCGCAAAGGCGGTCAAAGCCTCTCTTGTGTGGTGCCTTTCCCACCCAGTGGGACCCAGGCCCAGGGCAGCACCCACCGGCTCCGCAGACCCCCTATGCCCCTCACTGCTGCCTGTTTACAAATAAGCATCAGAAACAGTACAAACAAAAAAAATAAAATTTAAATTGCACTTGGGCAACTATAGCTTTTTTGAGTTTTCTTTTGCTATATACAAAAACCTGCAAGAAGTATTTAAAGCGCCTGGTTTCCTTATACTTAGTGTTGGAAGTAAAAAAAAAAAAAAAGTAAAAATGGCAACAGGTTAGTTCAGCAGCTATCAACAAAAGCACTGTGCAGGTGACCTGCCAAGAAAAAATATCTTTGAAAAAAAAAGTGATGAAAGCAGGTTTGAAAAAAAAATTAAAATCACACATTCTTCAGTAAAACACTTTTAATACTACACAAATTACAGTATCACCTTTTAAAAAATGTAAAAAGGAATATTAACAGTAGCACTGTTGCAGCTAAAGCACTTCAAAATAACAAAGAAAAAAATAAAAAAGCTTGGAGCCCAGGAAGTTGTAAACTGGTATAAAGGGAGAATCCACCAGTGTTATTGTAACTTAGTAAAACAATCAAAAGGAAAAAAAGTAACACTGAACGTGAGAAAAGTGAGCTATGTATTAACACCCTCAGATTTTAAGGTTTTTAACTTTTTGTTGTTGTTGTTTTTGGTTTCACTTTGCAGCTCTGAAGTTTTACGGTGTGGATTAGACTTGGCCAGGGTCTGGGGGCTGAACGTCAGCCGAACGAGCGCAGCCACCGTGAGCCATTTCTCTTCCAGCTATGTTGTTCCCGGGCCACTGCCTGGCATCACTGTCCATGGAGTTGAGTTTCCATCACGAGTTCCCAGAGCTGGGGGAGTGGGGTGGCTGGTGGGGAGGAAGAGGAGGAGGAGGAGGAGGAAGGTGCACTTCCTTATGGGCCTCTCCGCCCAGTCACACCAACGTCCCTCAGCGCCAAACCAAGGGTATGCTTTGTCAGGAGCAGGGCTCGCCCTTGGCAAGTCCAGAGCTGGGCCACCTGATTACACAAAAGGGGGGGCCTTTTTAGGGAGGCTTTGGCGTTTCGGTTTTGCTTTTTTTTTTTTTTTTTAAGAGTAGAGATATCACCTAAAACAAAAACATGAGCTTCATCCCACGTGAGGTATTATGCCAAGCAACTTTGAAGAACTTGTTACCATCTATCAGCTCAAAATCCATTTTTTTTAATAAAGTGCCTAAATACACATTTACACAGATCATAGTGGTTCCAAAGAATCCTTTACAGTTTGGTTTTTTTGTATATATATAGGTATATATATAGGTATATATATATATAATGTGCGTTTTTTTCAAATTGGCTAAATGTGTTTACATAAGACACCAATCTTGACTATAGGTATAAGATTTAAAGCGTAATATTGACTCAATGAATTTGTTCATCATGCAAGTTTTATCTAATATTACATTGACCTGTAATATGGAACACAATGTAGTGGGTGTGCTCATTAAACACTTCATAAAAAATTACTGTGCATGTGCAGTTCTGATCTTCAAATACTAATAATGACAATTTCTTTTTAAAAAAGAAAGAAAAAAATAAGTCTTCCACAGAAGACCTACTCTGCATTAAATTGCAGTCTGAACATTATCACAATAAGAACAGTTGACTAAAAAGCACCCAAAATTCTTCAATTTATAGCTGGCTGAACAGATTTTTCCTCCTCCTCTTAAAAAATCCGATACTGAGCGTGTTTATTAGCCCGTCCCAGGAAGGGACGACCTTGCCACCCTTTAGCTCAGAAACAACCGTTCATAACCCGAGTTATAAACACCTCGACAGAAGGGCTCGTACAGCTGCAGCGTTGCCAACAAACTACAAACAGCACAAAAACATCACTATAAGACTCGAACTATTTCTAGTAACCAATGATTTATTGATTTTAGAAGTCTGCTTGGTGATGCAGAAGCGTGATCAAAAGAAGTGGCTTTACAAAAGAGTTCTCCAAAGTAGCTTTAAAAGGCAGAGCCGGGGCCATTATGTGCAGCCCTAATTGCTTTCATTTCAACCAGTTTATATTTTCATTTTCAAAGAATAGCAGTAGGTTTGTTTCAAGCACACGTAATAAGGAAATTACAGGTTTCCTCCACCCACATTGGGGCTGTCACTGATATGCCCTCAGGCAATCTGGCAGAGCCTCAGTCACCGCTGTCACTGTACCACACCGTACCTGCCACTACTTGGAAATACCGGGTCAGCGATAGTAACAACAGCAACAGCACTAGAGGTGACTGATAAGCAAACTCAAAGTCCACCTGCACTATCTGGAAATTAAAGTAAAATTTACATTAAAAAAAAAAAAAAAGTCTCTCCCCAACCTCCCCAGCTTTGTCCAAAGAGACAAAATCCCCAGAAGCGACGCTGAAGATATTCAGAGATGGCAGTGGTGCTACGTCGGTGCCTTTGCCAATCGTATAATTAAGTTCATTATCAAAATTCCACATTACGGTATGTAATTGGTGAATAAATGCAGTTTTGTAATCTTACAACTGATCACGTGAACTGCGGTCAACTTTGCCTTAAAAAAAACCAAAACCCAAACCAAAACCAAACAAACCCAGAAATCCCTAACTCAACAGCGCCTCTCAGATACCTCACCTCAAAGGCAACTTCCCTTGAGAAACAGGGAGGAATTTGGGACTGGATCTGGCAGATCTGCCATCGCAACCCGAGCCGCGTGTCGCTGGGAGAAAGCCCTCCTGCTCCCTAAGCTCGCCTGGGGATGGCGACAGGCACCCCCACCTCGGCTAGCCACTCTTCTTCTCCCCAACCGCCTCAGACCAAGCCTGCATGCGACCAGCTCTACAGGACAGGGGCCAGGAATAAGGAATCACAGACAGTAAGGCAATCTTTACAATGTCAGAAAGTGTATTTGGCATTTAAAAAAAAAAAAAAAAAGGGAGAAAGAAAAAAAAAGAAAAAAGAAACAAGTGCATACAAATACAGCTAGAAGCATTTTTCTGGTTTGCCAAGTGCTCTCTAAAAAAAGCAGCGCAAGTCACAGCCTACATTGAACAGTAACTGTCACCAGGGAAGCACAACAAATAGTTGCTATAACAAAGGGGGGGGAAAAAAAAAACAACCAAAAAAAAATGTCAGCTATGAGAGCCTCATCTCGTCTTACATTCTGGTCTGGACAGACATAGAAAACAGAGCGGTGCATAAGGAGAAGAATGAGAAGAAATGCCTTTATAATAAGTACATACCTTTTGTCTTCAAAAAATATAGAAACACAATGTATTCAAAAAAATCAAAATTATACAGCCATGTTTATGAAGTTCTACATTTCCCTTGTCTTGGAGATATATATATATATTTATATATAT